>NC_133620.1:355525528-355763419 GCF_048593235.1 Sminthopsis crassicaudata
TTGAGTTTTCCTTTTCTTGTAATTTTTAAGTTTTTGTTAAAGCAACATCACCATTGCTTCAGACCTATTTCAAGACTATTATCACCTGTATAGGTCCTGTTTGTTTGTTGGTGAATAGTTTGGTTTTGAAACATTGGTTTTAGTATAGTACAAGGGTGTTTAAAAAAGCCAAAACAGTACCCTAAGTGGGAGATCTTATCCTCCTCTTCAGAAAAATTAGCAGTTTATGTGTTTCTGACACATCAAACTGTTCAAATTTTTATCTAAGCTTGTTACAGCTACATACAGTGAAGAACATAAAGAATAACCACAATAGAGTTTATAAAAGATATTATTGTGGGTTAGGAAGGAATTCAGGAGACACACTGACTTTAGGCTTGTTTAGATAAGCCTTTGTCACAGTCTGTTGCTGGGTTATATGCCCAAAGGAATATTATGAGGGATAGGATCTTCACTGGCTTAGGCAGCCAAATAGCATAATAATAGAAGGTACTGGGCCTGGAATCAGGAAGACAAGTTCAAATCTGCCTTAGAGGCTTAGTTTCTTGACTGTAAAATGGGGATAACAATAGCATTTAACTCCCCAGGTTATTATGGAGATCAAATGTGATAATATTTGTAAAACATTTAGCACAGTGCCTGGCATATAGATGCTTATTCTCTTTTCTTCCCTTCCCCTCACTCTGGAATTGGTTAAAAAAAAAAAAAAAAAGAAAGAAAAGAAAAAAAAAATTCTGCCAATTTTGCATAGCACTTTGTTTTTCAAAGTTACCTACATATACTTTATTTAAGAAAATAGTTGCTGCAATAGGTTAATGACCGATTTCTAAATGGCATGTAGTCATGTTATAACTATCATACAAAGCCAGCACAACTTGAAATAAAGTGTGGGTTGGTGGTGTGTTTTATTCACAGGATCATGTTTTCATTATTGAGAAATAGAAAAATGAGTTAATATTTCTAAATGCTTCAACTTCATTACTGACATGTATTTATGATTAGTTGCTTAAATTAAAATTATCAGAAGAATTTTAAATTCATAGTTTTTGGAGATAGTCTTTTAGTTTATCCTCATTTACAATGCATAATATCAGCTAAGCAATCATTTAAAAATATCATTATCTTTTAATATTTCAGTGTTTTCAAAAGATCCATGATTTCATAATTGTGAAAAGTTCCTCTTTTGTTTTTTTATTATTATTTTTTTTAATCTAATGAATTTAAGCCTGTGCACTGCTTTTTCCCCATCTCAAATTCACAACTCCTTTGTGGCCAAAATTCACCCCTCCGAACTAGCTAGGATAGCCCATAGACAATAGATGGCAGTCTTGAGACTTGTCCAGCTTAATATGACTTTTGGCCTGATCTTCAAGAACCAAAAGTCCTCTCTAGGCTGTGATGAAGCATTCAAGTGAGACTTTAGTGGAGGAACTTATGTAATGCTGTGCATGAAATTGAAGTTTTTAGATTAAATGCATGTATGTTTCATATAGTGCTCTGCTTAGGTTATAATTTGCATCCTCAATGAGCCAATTTTTACTGCCCCATAAAGAGCATGGGCTTGTGCCACCATTGTGTCTTCAGAGAATGAGAACTCTAGAGCGGAAGGCTGCTGAAAGAAGTGGACAAATAACACAATAACCACTTTGCTAAACACCAAGAGAGTTCTTAATAGGCATTATACTTTTAACTGAGGTCAGTGGGATATGTAAAGTGAACTTGAAAATATAGTTCGTTCACTAGCCTGAAGACAGGAGGACACAAGTTCAAATCTGGCCTCAGACATTTAACACTTCTTAGCTGTGTGACCCTGGGCAAATCACTTAACCCCAATTGCCTCAGCAACAGTTTTTTAAAAAGAGAGAGAGAAAAAATAGTATCTGTTGTTGCTCGTTTAGGGCTAATTTGTAAAATTGTGATTACTCCAGATCCAGGAAGTTTAATCTGAAACTCCAGTTTCAGCTTTCTTTCTGTATGACATGTTTTCTTTGTAATTTTAACACTCACAAGGGGTTCTCCTTAACTCTTTGCATTTGTAATTCTCATAAATTTTATAGGCATGCAGAAGAAGCAAAACCATGGGAAGCTTGGCTTTTTTTTTTTTTTTTCCCTTTTTCCTCTCCTTAAGAAGCAGATCTTTTGCATCATGGCAAGTTAGAAAAAATAAATTGCCTTCTTTAAAGAAAAACTATGAGGGGAGATTATGAAAATCTTTGTCTGGAGGAGATAGCATGGCCAACCTTCACCTGATCATCTGTTGTTTAGGATTGAGATAGCATAGAGCCAGAGGACCTTGAGTAAAGAGTAAAGGTTTGCAGTATTCAAATGTGGGGAACAAGATAGAGATTCATGTAGAAATTAACTTGTAAACTCTTTTATAGTATGTAAATTTTTAGTGGGTGGAATACATATGATTTTGTGACTCTTTAGCACTTGTGGAAGGCTAGGAGCAGAGAACTTAAGAGTAGAAGATTTACTTGGTTGAAGATTATCAGAAGATTATAGGACTGCTATGGGTACAGAAAAAAAGAACCTCTGATTTGAGGGGTTAGTATGTCATCAAAGTAGCTGGCCATTGAAGTGCATACAGAGTAGGAAATTCTTTGCATCCAGAGTGGAGGGAATGGGAGACCCAAAAGAGAAGAGAATTGGAGATAGAGTTCACAATAAGAGTTAGAAAAGAGGTTTTATGTAATTGAAGAAAGTTTACAGATGTAGGCATAATGGTTTTAGAGAAGAATTTTAAAGTTTAGGTTCCTAGAAGTAGTGGTATTTCATGTGATGTGAGTTATAAGTGTTGTGTGACTGAAATGTGGAGATGAGGAAAAATCTTTATAAGGGGATAAATTCCTCTTTAAACTCTGAGGATGGTTTGTTAGAGTTAGTTATAAGCAATATGGATACTGAAGTCCTGGGAATAACATCTGGGGTTAGAGTGGAGAGGCTTTCAGGGAGCCGTACTAACTAATGTTATTGAGAAACCTCAAGAGAGGTGGAATTAATTAAGGGAAGATTGTAAAATAATCATTTGGAAATTGTAATCTGTAACATTTTTAAAAAGTAGAAGTAAAAGGGCATTCTTAATTGAAGTTTCACCAAAGTTTCCAGTTCTTTGTTGTGTTTATTGATATTTTTAGTGTTAAACTGCATTGAAACTTTGAAGAAACTAGATCTATCTCTGTCATGCCTTGTAATAGAGAAGGAAAAAAAGGAAGTCTAGTAGTGTATGTACCACACTCATATTCTCTCATTTCTACAAAGAAGAGAAAATGCACAGTCACCTCTTCATCAGGACAAAGTAATCATGATTGTACAGCATTCAGTTTCAGGGGATTAAAAAATTCCATTTATATTGTCATGAATTATTTCCCTGTTTCTCTTTATTTTATTTTTATATTTAAGTTTTCCCATTTTCGTTTTTTTTTTTTTTTCATTTTTACTTCTAACAGCTTTATCATCTATTATTTACACATCACAGTTTCCTATTTGATGGGCATCTGCTTGGTTTCTCACTTTTTGATACTACAAAAATATTTTGATAAATATTTTGGTTTATATGGAATCTCCCTTGTACTTTGGGGATATATTCCTTGCAGTAGAATTTCCAGATCAGTAGCTTTTGGACAATGTAGTCATTTCAAATCTGTTTTTAAAAAGTTGTATGGGATAGTAGTGGGATAGCCACATTAAGTTTAGTTGTATGCGTTTTTACATGCTTGTAGTGGTGATATAATACAAAATACCAGATAAAAGTTGATAGATGAATGGTTAAAAATTGGGAGTCGGTGGGTCTTGATTGTTGATGAAAATAGAGAATTCTTAGTATGTATTTTAAAAACTATCACCTTGTATCAGGAGAGTCATTTTCCTCCTACTTTGTATTTGTGGTAGTTGAAAAGTATCTTAAGTGCCAAATTTCGGGACCTACCTAATAGTTGGTTAACTTTGAGTGGTTTTATTTTATCTTAGCATCCTTTGTATTTTGGTGCTTGCCAGAGAACTGATGCTTTTGTTTGCCTCTCTAGGCTATAGGCAATGAAATCTTTTTAACAAAATGATGCCATTACAAATAAGTGAGGCTACTGCACAGAGAAATTCCATGCCAACAGACAAACTTTAACATTCTTAACATTTTTGAAGTTTTTTTCCAAACATTCAATAGCCATCAGGTGAAAATTTTTGATTCTCCAAATTAGGTTGGGAGGAAAGGGAAGAAAGCTAAGATTCTAGCACATGTAGATTAATTGCTTAGTGTGGGACAAATACTTAAAGGCATCTTTAAAATGAGACATCATTCATATGTGTATTTATACATGCACACTGCGTACACACATACACATAGACTGCTTTAACAGTTGTAGGTATAAATTACTTCCCAGACTGGGAAAACTTACAGCTGTGAGCCATAAAAGCTTTATGGTAAACTCCCAGCTATTGTCTTAGAACCTTGTTTGGGCTTCTTGTTTCCCAGGTTAATGGAGCCTGCTTTTGTACTAGCCTTTCTTAGATTATTTAGGATACTTCAAGTAATGGTTATATGGAATCTCCCTTTTACTTTGGGGATATATTCCTTACAGTAGAATTTCCAGATCTGGAGTGGGTTTTTGTTGTTGTTGTTTTGAGCTTTTATTTATTTATTTATTTTTTGCCTTGTTTTAATTTATCAAGGTTCTTCAATGAATCTTTTTCTTAATTTCTATCAATTTTAAAGTTATATTTCAGTGTAATTGATTTTTTTTATCCTTTGCATTTTATTTTATGCATTAAAAACATTGTGAGAAGGAATACATAGACCTTTTGAGATTGCTAAGGAGATCTCTGATGCAAAAAAAGTTAAGCTCCTGATGGCAGTAAGATATAAACTTATTATTTTAATTAATGGAAAAAAGAAGCCAAACACCTAATTCACAAATCAGTTATAGAATCATGAAAGATTCCCCATCCAAAATAATTTTCCACTTAATGTTTGAAAAATCACATTTATTTCCAAATTTTACCTTAATATTTCATGCATTTGGACCTGGTGTCCTAAAAATGTAGATTTACCATTATAAAATGTATAATGACATTCTGTATAGAAGAAATTGGCTATATCCACATTAATACAGTAGAGCAGTAGTATAAACAATAACTAACAGCTAATTTTAGCTTTTTATATTTGAATGAAGCAAATTTAAACTGTAATTTGTACAACGGATTTCTTTGGCAGTAGGTTCATTTTAATAATTTTTAGTTTTCTAAAATGAATATGCTTTCCCAAGCTCATTGTCATTAGTAACATACATTAATTGCCTACAAATACACTGTGCAAAATATTAACTAGTAGTCATTAAAGGTGGTGTTTTGGAGGGTCTTGGGTGCTAGAATAAAGCAACTGGAGTTAAGTACTTTTATTTAAGACTTAGATTTGAATAAGATACTATTGGCAAGCATGTCATTTTGAGAGTTAGTGAACACTGTGCTGTCATTTTTATAGTTTAGTAATTCAGTTATTTTGCAGTTATATTCAGAAGTATCTAAACAGGGAAATTAGAGTAGCCAGGCTTCAAGCAAAGGGGTCAATTTAATTCCATAATTGTTTAGGAACCAGAGTTGTCCACTGTGGAATGAAGCTGTATCCTGGCTCAATCAATGTGAGGTGAAGTATTATAGCTATTAGCCTCACCCAGTCCTCCCTGACCTTCCTGATCAATATGCTAATGTAAGGGTTTGGGACTAAGTTACTGCCTAAATAACAAGCTATCGTCCTTTAAGAAACTCATCTAGTACTTGATAGAAGAAAATAAATTATTGGTGAATGAATGCTAATTAATCTTTGATTTTATATATTTCTCTTTAACAGAGTATAGTATGTTATTAGGTACTGGTTTAACAACTGTAGACTCAGACTTATTTTTCCCAACAAAACAATTTCCATTTTACACACACACACAAAATCTGGTATATGAAGTTACAGAAAAGTTATAGATGAGGAGCTATATATCTAGCCAAACATTATTACATGTTGGAGCTGAAAGTGGAATCAGATTTCTTGATCTATAGCCAGTACTTAAGATAATTTGTTCTCAGGTTCTTATATTTGGCATAGTAAGTCATTATTGTAGCAGGGTTTCTCTTATCAGTGATGGTGTAGATTCAATCATGCCATGGTCTACTAGAATCAGCTCTAGTTCTTGAAATTCTTGTAATCTTGAAACATCTTTGTCCTTTTGTGGGTGGAGAATGAAAAAAAATCTGTATTTTTCTCTCCATGATTAGTATGTGCAATCACCATGAAAATATGAAGACACAAAAGGCATCATTTTTCTGTTCTACAAGTTAATGCTAGAACCAATTTGACTAGTTTTTATCATTTATATACCCCCTTATGTCCCGGAAATCTATAGTTCAGAATTTTTCAATTTTTCAGTGCAGTTTCCTATGAAGCACTTTTATAAGGAAACCTTATGCCGGACTATATAGACAACAAAAAGCTTTCTTAACTAAAGCATCCTTCAGAATCCTCCCTTCCCCAAAAAAAGGGGTGGAGGCTTTTAAAAAAAAACTTTAAAATTGGACTTTTTAATTCAGAAATTTTATGTTCATACTACTATTATGTAAACTAGGAAGGAGAATTAGTTACTGCTGGGCAAAGATTTCAATGCTCTCATCATTGTACCACTCACTGTTAAATTCTTTAGTTCTTCCATGAGATTCAAGATGCAAATGGCATGACTTCAAAACCTCTGCACCCAAAGGTTTTGTAACTTCTATCAGATGCATAAATCAGCAGAAATTCTATCACCTAATATCACTTAATGTTTTTGTATTTTTTTGAAGTGTTGGTAATGGAGTTACCCCATTTCTCAGATGGACATGGAGGGCAAATGATTTGCTCGGAGGCTCAAGCAACAGAATGCAGGTCTCCATTTCCAAGACCTTTTGGACTATATTTGCTGCCTTACAAACATTGAAACCATTAATCACATGCATTACACTGAAATTGATTTTTAGCCCCCATATCTGAACCAAATATACTTAACCAAATATAACTAGAACCAGTATTTTAATTTGAATAATTGGAAACTTACTTTTCTGAGCAGTGTGTTGGATAGCTTTCTAATCTTCATTACTTGCTCCAGGTTAATTCCTAATTCCCGACAACTCCCTTACATCAGGTTCTGATATGTCAGTTTTTGTCTGTCCAGTTCAATTTCAATGAAGTCATTCTCTCTGGGACTCTCTGATTTTAAGCACCAACTCTAGGTTACCCATAAATTAAGTGTGTGGGCGCAGCTAGATGGCGCAGTGGATAGAGCACCAGCCTTGAATTCAGGAGGACCCAAGTTCAAATGTGGTCTCAAACATTTAACACTTCCTAGCTGTGTGACCCTGGGCAAGTCACTTAACCCCAGCCTCAGGGAAAAAAGAAAAAGAAAATTGTGATAGTTCAAGTGAGAAAGACAAGCATTTATACTGCATCCTGCTATTAATTTTATAATAATAAATGGAAGCAGTGTCTTGGATCATCTTAAAATTAGGGGTTGCATTTGGTTGTAGAATATATGATTGCTTAATTATCTTTGGCTTAGTCTATTAAAAATTCTTAAGAAAATTTAGAGATGTAGAACACATGCATAGTATGTAATAGGTATGGAAAAAATACTTTAAAATTTGTAGTGAATTATCTAATGCTGATTGGGTTATTGTCACTACTATATATGGAATTTATTTTTGGGATGTGAGGGTTGGAGGCAGTCAGGGTTAAGTGATTTGCCCAGGGTCTCCCAGCTAGTAAGTGTCTGAAACTGGATTTGAATTCGGGTCCTTCTGATTCACTACTTAGCTTCCTCTGTATATAGAATTTTATAGCTTACAAGGTGCTTTCTTCATTTTTTTGAGGTGTAGGTAGAAACAATATTTGCAGTGAAGAAAGATAATTTGTTCAGAATCATAAGGCTAATATGTGGTAGATCCAGGTCCAAGTATGTTTGACCTTTTATCATATAGCCTTTTCACAAAGATACCCTGACTAGGGCACTAGCTGTCCTGTGGAAGCTAGCCTCATGGGAATTATTTTGGTACAGAGGGCTCGGATTCTTTAGATAGCATTCTGTAGTGAAGAGCAGGGAGCAAACTTCCCCAGCATTCATAGCCTTATTTTTCACAAATAAAAACTTGGAAGTCTTGGTTTATTCAAAGAAGGGAACAGAAAAGAGCCTGATTTTATTTATATGCATGGACTGAGACCTCCCCTGCACTGGTATCATTTTCTATCCTGGGTAGAAAAAGTGGTGGTGGAAGAGCTTGATCCTTTGGTGCTTTTGCATATATGTCTTTTTTTCCAAGCTCTTCTGGGAAAGCATGGGACATAACTCCTTTTGGAGTTTCCCTGGCTTTGGGACTTTTAATAACAAAAACGGGGATCAGATAGTGTTTTTACTAAAAATACTCATTCCCCTCTCCATGAAGAAGGAAAAAATATATATATATGAAAGGAATAAGCCGACAAAGTGAAAGTCTAATTTTCTTAGCAAATCAGGATAAAGAAGCTGGCAAAGTATTTTTTAAAAGACTGTGATCTGGGGAGGAAATTTATTAGCTTGAGTACACAAATCTTGAAATAATTAAAATGTTTTATATAAGTGGTATCAAGAAATATGTTGCATCTTTTGCTCCACCAGCATTTGGTGGATCCCATTGTCACACTTGTAGCCACATTGGTGACAAAGGCAATGTATGACCGGCATTTTTACTAGTGAAGAACCAAATTGTTGGTTCTACAGAAGGCATAAAAATTTGTTGCAGAATTTTAATTTCTTCCCTGTCTTCATTTGATGGTAGGCAATTGGGGTGAATTACCTTTTTGTTACCTTAGTAAGAGGGGTTTTATTTATGTTGGGCATGGAAACTATGGGGAATCATGGGATTTAAAGCTGGTAAAGGAACCTAAAAAGAAATAAGTGATTTGCCCAAATTTATATAGGTCAAACATCTGAGCTGGAATTTGAGCTCTCAGATTCAAAAGTAGTATTTTTACTAGGCTTAGGCACCACCATTCTGCACCCCACCATTGCTACCACATACATGCACAATCTGATAACTTCTTCCACCCCCATGTCCCCAACCAATGCTTCAGTTCAATAGGTGCATTATGTATGCATGTATGTGTCTTTCTGTGCTAGATGGTGGGATTATAAAGACAAAAGGAAAACTGCTTTAGGAGCTTCTGTTTTACTGTATTATATACGAAAAGTGGGTGGTAAGCAATCTAGGAAAAGGTTGAGTACAGAAGGTGACATTCAATCTAAGCCTTTAAAGATGGGAGCACCGAGATGGAGATGAATGAAAGCATTCTAGGATCCAGAAAAGAAACCTATGAGGGAGGAGAGATAGACCCATGGTTTAGGACAAAGCTTCTTAAACTTTACATTCATGACCCTTTTTTACCTGAGAAATTTTTATGCAGCCCTATATATATAAGATAAAACATTTACTGAAAATAAATCAATTATTAAAAACAAGTCTTTGGTATACATATAATTTTGCTACTTATTAAAAGTGAAAGCAAATTTGCATACTGAGCTGGATATATATATATATATATATATATATATATATATATATATATATATATATGCTGGATATGTAAATAAAAAATTAAAACTTGATGAAATTTTTGATATCTTTTACTATTGCCTAATATCCTACATTCAGTTAATGTGGGAGTTGCAACCTACAGTTTTAGAAGCTTTGGTTTAGAAAAATCACTTTGACAGCTATTTGGAGGATGGAACAGAAAGAAGAAAGCTAAAAGTGGTGAGACCCATCAGGAGGCTATTCATTTCAGTAGTCTAGGGGGAGAGATAATTGCCTAAACTCATGCAGTAGTTACGTGAATAGATATGGACAAATGTAGGGTTAGACTAGATTGTTACTTGGTACAGTGCTTGGCACTTGTAATTAGTAAATTAGTTTCTAATTGATTAGTGAGACCTAGCTGATTGGATATGGAAGGTGAGAGAGTTGGAAAGTCAGTATAAATGTCCTTGGACCAAGAACTGGAATGATGTCCTTAAATTTTAAAGGATGAGTAATATAACTCATTTTCATAATGCTTGTAATTTATAAAACATTTTTCTCATTCTTGTAAACTAGAGTATATTGCTGGCTCTACTTTGAAATTATAAGCTATTCAAGTAAACTTTTCTGAGCCTCAGTTTCCTCATTTGTGAAATAAGGATAATAAACCCTGTAGTACTTACCTCACAGAAGATAGTTGTCAGACTCACTGAAAATATGTATATAGCATTCTGCAGACCTTATGTGCTATATAAATATCATTTGCTGTTTTATAAATGAGATAACTGAGGCAGAGATACTGCCTTGCTGTGGGTGTTAAACAGAATGTGATTGTAGACCTTAGTTTAGTTGAAATGGTTTGACCTCAAAACTACCATATGACCATACTACATGGCATTAACACCTCTTTAAATGGCATTTAAAAAGCATTTGCTGCACAAGGGAATATATAGTAGGAAGGAGCAATAGGTAATAGTTTTCTTCAAAGGTCATCTCAAGTAGTACCTAATACACAAGGCCTTTGCTGATTTGCCTCCCATCTTTGGATTTGTAGTGTCTTTCTACGCCTACCCAAATCGCTTTGTATTTTTATGTGTACATGCCCAAGGATAGAGATGATTTTATTGTTAACTTTTGAGTCCCCATTGCCTGGCATAGTTTCATCTGAAATGTTTAAATATTTCTTGAATTGGGTTTCTCCCCATTTTAGAAATGAGGAAACAAACCCAGAGAGGTTAAGCAGTTATACTATTAATATCTATTTAATGAGAACATGTTACAAAAAGTCAATATACATTTGAAAAATAATATGAATGAAATGTTCAGTCTGTAGTAGGTATTATGTACTTAGTCATTTAATGAGATAGCAAGTGCTATTTTGTAGCTTTTTGATTCTTAAAATCTCTTAAACCAGATCAAGGTTAATATAATGGATAAGTTAGTGTCCATGAAGCCTTTCAGTCAAGTCTAGAATAATACCTAACCCCCTTTCAGCTGACTGATTCACCATCCTTCAACCCTCTCGTTAGGCTTAGATTGTATTTTACAGGTTGACTATGTTCTCAGAATTTATTAATGGAATTAGCCCCATATATAAATATTTGCCAGTATTTTGTTGATATGAGGGAGCTTGCATTATTCTTTTTCAGGACCATACTTGGACTGTCTGCTGCCTTGGGAGATGAAAAGTTTTCTTTTAGGCTTTTGAATATTTCTCTGGGGTACAGTCCTCCCTAAATAGTCTGCTTTTACTCCAGTCTTTTCGATAGAGAAAGGATCAATTAGTTTCTCAATGTCCTTCCCTTTTTTATGTTTTGATAGGAATCCATCAGAAGATGGCATTTAATACTTGGCTTTAGCTACCAATCTACCTTTTTCCTCATGACAAACATTGAGATTATCAGAAATGACTGATACTTTCCCTGGTTCTTTTGCCAAGATAATCCAAACTGGGTGTGATGGCTTTTTCATTAAAAAGATAAGGGTACCCTCTTTATGAATTATTTCCAGATGCCAGTGTGGCACCTCTTCTCCTTAGAAACTTTGTGCCTTAGTTAAAAGGAGGGAAAGTAGAGGAGGTCCTCTGGGAGAATTTGCACATAATTATAAGGAAAAGCTTCAAGTGGGTTCAGCTGTTCCATTTTGTTAACTTCCTTTAAAGATCCTGTTAGAAATGCTAATCACAACACTACCTTCTGTCCCCTCCCTTATTTTTTCATCTAGGCCAGATTTATGATCAACTCTGTTATGTACCAGGTCAGTAGTCTTCCACACCTGATCTAGAAATGATGAAAACATGTATTCATAGATCACTTAACACCCAGGCCATTTTCACATGTTTTAGCCTCAAAACATTGACTTGCAGTCAGTTTTGAGTAACCAGGTTCTTGTTATCTACTTTAGGGATTATTCTTATTATAACAGATGCTAAAACTGAGATTCAGAGCCATTACTAAAAGATGATTTTAGCCATACTAAAGATGAATTGTAGACAGGAGTAGTTATACCCTGACTTCTAGCCCAGGATTTTGTTCGTTAAATAACAGGGCAAAAAAAACCCCACATAGATGAATTAGAAGTGATATATTTTTGGGTGGTTACAGTTGGTTAGTTGACCAGAAGGAATAATACATAGATGAAATTGGAAAGTATCACAGATCTGGCATGCAGACATGATAGTGATAGGGGACTTAAATTAACCAGGGGATAGCTGGAGCTCTCTGGCTAAAGCTGAGAAGCTGATAATTTTGACTTGCTGTTAGAATAATTTTGTTCTTCAAAGGTAGAAGAGGATATAAAGGAAACTGTATTACCAGCAAGAAAATGTACAGGTGCTATTAAAAACTAGACAAATTCATGCACTGACACTTGTCTTTTAAAAGTTTATATCTTGTTTTTATATCACTGATTTCTAAATTAAGTCTCTCTCCCTAGAGTGCCACCCCCTATTCAGTAATGAAAAAGAAAAGACAGTTGAGGAAAACTAGCCATATCAGCTGAGCCTAACAGTATGTGTAGTATTATACCCCAATTATTTCCCTCTTCAGGATAAAGGAGGGAAATGTATTTTTTCATCTCTTTACATTTCAATTTAGTCATTACAATTATTCAGTGTTAAGGTTTTTCTTTTCGTTTATAGTGTCGTCATTGTGTAAATTGTTTTCCTGGTTCTATTTACTTTACTTCATTGAATTATATAAATTTTCCTATGCTTTTCCCAGTATTTCTTTTAAAAATTTCTTTTAAAAATATTTTTATTGATATCTTTACATTACCTTTTTTTCTTGCTCTTCCTTGTATCTCCTGAAGAGGTGTCCCTTACAACAATAAGGAAAAGGAAAGCAACAGGAAAATTAAGTAAAAAACAAACCCAGCAGTTACATGTAGCTTTCCACTCCCATAGCTCCCCAACTCTGCTAGGAAATGGAGAGAGGTGACTTCCAATTCTGATACTCTTAATTCTGTAATGGTCTTCTTGGAATGAAAGCCCTGT
Source organism: Sminthopsis crassicaudata (assembly GCF_048593235.1). Taxonomy (NCBI): domain Eukaryota; kingdom Metazoa; phylum Chordata; class Mammalia; order Dasyuromorphia; family Dasyuridae; genus Sminthopsis; species Sminthopsis crassicaudata. Next base: position 355,538,583 of record NC_133620.1, read on the forward strand.
GCCAAAGATTGTATGTTTGTTTAAGTCAGGGGTTCTTAACCAGGATCCACAGAACTACAAAGAAGGTGTCTGTGGATAGATTTCAGAATGTTCATAAACTTAATGGAAAGGAAAAAATCTGCCTTGAATTAACATCTAACAAATTAAGCATTTCCTTAATTATTTAAAAATGTTATTCTGAGAATGGGTCCATGAGATTCCCCCCCCCCCCCCCAATAAAAAAGTTAAGAACCCCTGGTTTGAGTATAATATCTAAAGACAACTTTTATATGAAATTCATCTGAGACAAAAAAGGAGCTTTGAATTTACTTCTCAAATAAGTACCTGTTCAAATCCTGATTGCAGTACAATATATTGTCAGTTTTACCTCTTTGTGTGTAATAGGATTGGAGTAATGGTTATCTTAGAACTGCCACTGGCAATCTGCTATTAGGAATAAGAACACTAGACTTGGCGTCAAAGACCTGGGTTCCAGTGTTGGCTATGCTAATCATTGGTTTTATGACACTGAGCAGGCTACTCAAGGGCTCTCATTCTTCATAAAATGAGAGGATTGAACTAGATGATCTCTTCCAGCTTTAGAATACGACTTATGTAGTAGCAAAGCTTGCCCCCCTTCTCCTCCACTAAGTAGCATGAGGTTATCATTGTGTTTCTTAATAGGAGGCAGCTTTCCTTAATAGGAAAGCCTTCAACTGTGGGCTAACCAATTAGCTAACCAATCCACTGGCAGCTCTGTTCAGAGCTCAACACTTTTCTCCAAAATCGACTTTGGTGCCCCTATATCTTCCTAACCATAACCAGAGGTCTCAGTGGCTCAGACCTTTGCTGTTGTCCCTTAGAAAAAATATAAACCATGGATTAATTTTCATGTAGGAAATATTTACTATATACAAAACTGCATCTAGGTGCTGTTTCTCTAAGCCCCTGGCACAGGTTAGCTTCATTGCCCTCTAGAGAGAGAAGGCCTACCTTAAGTTTGTAGTGAGTTATTATAATTTAGTCCCCTCCAAGTTGATGCCTCAGGGTAATCCCAACCTTTAGTACATTAATACTAAGAGGCTCCTCTCTCTGCCCCTTCCCAGAAATCACATCTGTGACAGCAATAACAGCACAAATGGGAAACAAACATCCTACCTGATAGGCATCTGCCTTAGCAGAGATCCAGGGTTGTTCTCAGGAAAAGATGGATCTGAAATCCACTGACGCCCAATGTTAAACGTGAGGAGACAGGCGCTGGAGCTCCTGGAGCCTCTCTCCCATCCCCAGGTGCGAGGAGGGTTGGGAGGGGCAAGGGCAGGGGCAAAGTCCTGGGCTGGGAATCTGCATGGAGGAGGAAGGGGTGGCACCCCAAGGCTGAAGCATTTGGGGAAATTATGAAGTGACTTTGTGATATTAGGGGGTGTCACTGGATCCAGGGTGGGATTCCTCCAGATGGCATGGCCTTGGAAGAAAGTGGGTGGGGGTGGGGTGGGAATTCGGACAGTTCAGTAGATTCCATCAAAAATTAGGGCAGTTGAATACATAAGTTTCACTTGATTCTCTGCCCTTTGTCCTGGGTTTTTCCTTTCTACAGGAAACTGCTGCCATTTGGGGGGGAAGAGGAGGCAGGCTGAGGCCTAAGTGGGTGTGCCCAGGAATAGAATAGTCAAAGCAGTTAGAAGTTCTTGGTGTATGAGGCCCAATCTAGAGGAATGGTAGGGAATGGAGTAAGACCAGTGGAATATAGTGGGGGAGGGCTTAGTGGTGCCCTAGTCATTCATTCACATTTATTGAGTGCCACTCCTTTTTGCAGCTGAAAGTGATCTCTAATTTTTTTTAACGTTTTCTTTTTTTATTATGAATTTATAAACATGAGAATTCAATATACAGTGCAAAGAAAGGATTTACATAAACTGAATTGTTAAATGCCATTTGTTTTTTTAGAAGTGTACATTAAACATAGTAAAAAAACTGCCGTTTGTTTGTGATCTCTCTTCTCAACGTCCTCTGTGTATTTTTAATGTTTTATTGGTGCTATTTTCTTTTCCTTTATTTATTAGTACTACTACTATTTCCTTAGCCCCTCCCCCCAATATCTTGCACAAAGGAATAAGTATAGTCAAACAAAATATACCTTTTTTTTTTTTTTTTTTTTTTTTTTTTTTTAATGTGAAGCTTGCTTCATCCTCAGTCTTCTGAAATCATAATGGTTCATTAAATCTATAATTGGAGTTGTCTGATTTTTTTTTTTTTTTTCCCTGCCTGCCCTTTTTCATTTAACCTAGTGGTCAGCTCTTCCATAACTGAAGCTTGTTTTGCCAGTGACTGTTTCCTACCTGGCTCTATCCTACTTCCTCATCCCCTCTAATTTTCCTGTTGTATTCAATGTATTTCTATTCCAAACTGTGTGATCTTCCTCTTTTTGCCTTTTTCAGATAGTAACCAGGTTCTTAAGATGAGGTTCATAAGATATCTATTTTTCTCACCCTCATATCAGTGTTTATATACTGTGGCATCCTGCTTATGATAAATAGCCCCTCCCTTCCTCATTTTTCCTTTATTCTTTTCCCTTCCCTTTTCTTTGTATAAGACGATCCCTGTTGGCTATATATTGACTTGGAAAAGCTACAAATTAAAATCTATAGCATATCTTTATTTTGTTAGATATTTTCCAATTATATTTTAATCTAATTCCTACTTTACTAGGAAATTTTGCTGTATGTAAATTTGTTGCTTTTACTTTAGCCCAATAAACTCCAGCAGGCCCTACTTTCCTTTCTAACTCTTACATAAAGTGAAATTTGCATCTCTCCCCCTTTTAGATAAGTATTTGGATCATTATTTAGCTTGTTCTGAATTGCTCAAATATATTTACCATTCTAGGTTTCTTATTTGCATTTCATAGTTAACCCCAGCTTTCATCTTTTCATCAGGAATGGTTGAAAAATCCTTTAATAAAGATTGATTTTATTTTTTTTTACACTGTAGAATTATATACAGTATTGCTAGATAAGTTATTCTTAGTTGTAAGCCTTTAATTTGTTGGAAGTATTAGGTTTTGGCTGACATTCCTGCATGTTTTCAGTTTGGGGGTTATTTTAAGAGGTAAACAAGTGGATTCATTCTGTTTTCACTTTGTTCTCTGCTTCTTATAGATCTAGGTAGGTTCGTGACTTCTTGAAATGTATCCCAAGTTTTTTATTTGGCAAGTAAATTTTCTGGGACTTTGTTGATTCTTCAAAGTCTTGCTTTATCTTATTTTTCAAGTCAGTTATTTTAGATAGATTGTCCTATGTTGAGTTTTTTCTAATTTCACATTGCTCTAATATTTTTTGTTTCTCCTTGGATCATGGAATTATGTTTGTTTCATTCTATTTTTCAGGATGTCAGATACTTGGATATGGTTTTCTACTTTTTATCTTAAGCTCTTTTTTCTCCCTCCAAATTCAAAAGCTCAGATTTCATCTTTTATCTCTTTTTCTGCTCTTGGGAATCCTTGTGACCAAGCTCTTTTTTATTTTGTTTTGTTTTTGCTTTCCTTTCTTACTCTTTAACTCAAACTTGTGGAATTATTCTTTTCTAAATTTATCTCTTAGTCTTAGTCCATAGTAATTCTTCATTGTATGAGGATTTTTCTTATATATTCAGATGTGTCCAGTTCCTGGATTGAGACTTTATGCCAACTTTGCTTCCTCCCACATTTTAGGTGGGGTATTGACACACTTGTCCTATAAGCAATAAATTTTGAATACTGCCACTGTTGCTCTGAGACAATCATAGTGTCAGTAAGGCCTGAGATAGGGAATTTCAGTTCCTTATTTGTACCTCTTATTTTCTGGTTTCTCAGAGAACAAGTTAGTCTTGTCAGTCTTTTTCCTTGCAAGTATTCTCTGGGGAGTTGGCTTTGTTATCTGGTAAGATCATGACTCGCCCAACTTGGATATCAGATATCATACAAGCTTTAGACTCCTCTCTCCTATTGGCCATCTAGAAGATGTAGAGGAGTGTAATATTGCTTCTCTTTGGTGTTATTGCCTTTGCTCTGCTTTATCTTAGTACTCCTGTGCATTTTTATTTTGGTATGGCTCAGAAAAACTAGACTTAGTTGGAGCATTTTATCTTAACTATTTTTGCTAGAAGTACCTTTCTTATTCCACCCTCCCAGACCTCATCTTTTCTGCCTTACCTCATGGTTATTTTTGTATAAGCCTTTTCCTCCCTGTTTCATTTTAAGCTTTTTAAGGTATTCTCTGTCCTAGCTTATCTCTTGTCTCATACTTGATATCTCAGCTCCCTTGGGTTCAATTATCACCTCTATGCAGATGACTCTCAAATCTACATACCCATCCCACATTTCCAACTATTTTTGTTGGACACCTCCACATGGATGTATCTCATATGCACCCCAGTGCAGCATAGCCCAAAAGAACACATTGTCTTTGCTCAAATCCCTCTCAATCTCTTGCAATTTGTCCATGTTCCTTTAAAGCAGAGGTTCTTAATGGAGGAATGTCTGTGAATTTTCATAAGTTTTTTTGTAACTGCATTTCAATATAACTGGTTTCCTTTAAAATCCCATTTGTTTTATTTATTTAAGAAAATTATTCTGAGAATGAGACCATAGGCTCTACCAGACTACTAAAGGGGGTTGTGACAAGAAAGTGCCCTCTATTTGAGGGCACTACTGTTGTTCTAGTCACTCGGGATAATTGCCTAGGAATCATCCTTGACTCTTCACTCTCCCTCAACACTCCTGTATGTAGTTGCCACGTCTTATTGATTTTATTTCCTAAATATCTATGTTTCCTTATCTCTGTATGCACAGCAGTCACCTTAGCGTAAATCTACTCCTTGCCTGAATCACTTACAATACTAATTGATCTTTCTGTATAGCTATTTTAAACTTTGTTTAATCCATCTTTTTCATAGCTGCTAAATTAATATTTCTAAACCACAGATCTGATTATGTCCCATTCCTGCTCAGGAAGCTTCAGGAGTTCCTTTTGCTTTTAGTATAAGCAGCAAATTTTTCTGCTTCGCATTTAAAGCCTTTCCCAGGTTTCACCCTTCCAGGCTGATTGCATGTCATTTGCCCTGTCACATATGATCTAGCCAAGCTAGACTTATTTTTGTTTCTTATACACAATACTTTATCTTTCACCTTTGTGCCTTTGTACAGGGTTTCTCCCATGCCAGGCAAGTTCTCCCTCCTCACCTCTGCCTCTTAGAAATCTTCACTCCATGGTTTGGCCATGTGCTGCCACCTTCTTCCTAGTTACAGTGTGCTCATTTTGTATAGATCATTTCTTCTTTTATTTGTGAACATGTTGTATTCCTGAAGTAGCTCATAAACTTCTTGAAGGCAGGGACTGCCTTATTTGTATGTTTACATCTCAACTTAGTACAATGTCTACCACATTCTAGATATTTAATAAAAACATATATTGATGGATGGCCATTTCTCTACTACCTGGCAACACACTTTGCATGGAATAGTTCCTTAATAAATGTTTGAATGCGTGCCATGCACAAAGCTTTGGGAGAAAAAAAATGAACAAAGTATAGTCTCTGCCTTTGGGTTACTTACTGTGAACAAAGAAGAATGTGATTGATGCAGAGGAGCGATCTAGAAACAGTACCATGAGAATTCTGAGCAGGGAAGAGTCTACTTTCATCAGCTGGGAGTCTGGAGGGATAAGGGGACAGGGACTCCCCATAAATGTTTGCTGAATGAATGAATGACTGGAATAATGACTTGCCTATCTCCTAACATCCTCAGAATGCAGTGAGGTCTGTAAGAGATGAACTGTGTTGCCAGAAGAGTCTTGAGGAGGGGAGATCAATTCACATTTGGGGGAAGCTTAAGAAAATTTTATGGAGGCTGTGGGAGGAGGGAAATCTTGAGCTAACCCCTTCCAGGCTCCTTAATTCTTTTCCAATGCCAGAAGTCTAGTGGTTCACTATATTCACTTTGCATATAAAAGAACCCAAGACCCATCCTTCCATGTTCCAACCAAACTTACCCAAGAAGCTTAGTGTGATTTCAGAGACAGTGAAGATGATAACGATTCTCCAAGTGAAAATAGCTTCCCTACCTGGGAGAGTAAAGATCAATCTTTTAGTTCAGTATTAATTTAATGTGGTCACAATACACTTTGGGGCTTGAAACATTATCACTGAAATTTAGATGTGTTGGTTCCAGAGAATCTGAATGTCTGGCAGACTAGAAGTTAACATGCTGTGAAATTTTGGAACAAAGTAGGAAATGAAATCAATTTTATACATTTTTCCCATTTGCTGAATGTGTTTTTAATAATGCATAACTTCATATTTGGTGTTTCAGAGAGGGAAAATATTCCTAGCCTTGGAATTTCTGTTCATATTTTTGTGGTGCAATATTGATTTAACTGAAGCATTTTTATCACTATTAAGATGGAAATACTCTTTGGAAAGGAAACATTTTAAATTATCAGTAAATCTTATGTCCTGTCCAGTGAATAAGGCTAAGAGACTTTCCTGAAGGCAGGTTTTAAAAGGCTCTGTTTATTTCATGATTCATTGTCCATGGAAACCCATAATGGACCCATCCATTTTGGGGGGCATCTTAGGACATCAAAACTTTTCTATATTGAGGGTATCTAAAACTCATTCATTTCTTTGAGGCTAGGTAGAAATGTTTAATTCCTTCCATTTTACAGATGAAAAAAACTATAGCATGTAAAATTCTGAAGCAGAGTTTAGGACTCTACTGTCTCAGACATAGGCAATAAACTCCTGGCACCTGTAGGCCTAAATAACTAAAGCCCCTTCTGGCTTGTGCTTATATGACTCCATTTTATGATGGATATTACTATTTCTCTGATCTTACTGTTTCTCACAAATTGTTTCCTGTCTTCATGCCTGAGTTACACTCCCTTCTCTTAGAATCCTTAGCTTCCTTCTGTGTTCAGCTCATATGTTAGTATCTACAGGGACATTTTCCCTAATACCCCCATATTCTAGTGTCCTATCTTAATTCCCTTGTATTTATTTTGTGTCCTATATATGCATAAGTCTGCCTCCATACGTAAAAGTCTCCTTTAATAGAATGAGATCAGGACAGAAAGTTGTGTCAGGCACTGTTAAATACTGAAGAAACAAAGGAATGAGAGAAACAATACCTGCTCTCAAGGAACATATAGTCTAGCTAGGAGAATTATACCTATATAGGTGTAGAAAGAAGAACTACTCCATTCTACAATTGATAAATGATCAAAGGATATGAACAATTTTCAGACAAAAAAAATTTTAAAACCATTTTATCATGAAAAGGTGCTCCAAATCACTATTGATCAGAGAAATTAAGATAACTTTGAGGTACCACAACATACCTCTCAGATTGGCTAAAATGACAGGAAAAGATAATGATGGATGTTGGAGGGGGATGTGGGAAAACTGGATACTGATATATTGTTGGTGGAATTGTGAATGAATCCAACTATTCTAGAGAGTAATTTGGAACTATATCTACAGGACTATCAAACTGCATTTTTTGCAGAATCATTGATCCAACAGTATTTTTCCTGGGCTTATATCCTAAAGAGATTTTTTTTTTTTTTTAAATTATAGCTTTTTATTTACAAGATATATGCATAGGTAATTTTTCAGCATTGAGAACTGCAAAACCTTCAAAGAGATTTTAAAGGAAGGAAAGGGACCCATATGTGCAAAAATGTTTTTATAGTGTTTAGAAACTGAAAACTAAGTGGATGCCCATCAATTGGAGAATGGCTGAGTAAATTATGGTATACGAATGCTATGGAATATTATTGTTCAGTAAGAAACAACCAGCAGGATGATTACAGATCGGGTTGGAGAGACTTACATGAACTGGTGTTCAGTGAAGTGAGTAGAACCAGGAGATCATTGTACATGGCAACAACAAGATTATATGATGATCAATTCTGATGGACGTGGCTGTCTTCAACAGTGAGATAATTAAGGCTAATTCCAATGGTCTTGTGATGAAGAGAGTCATCTGTATCCAGAGAGAGGACTGAGAACTGAGAGTCACAACATTGTATTTTCACCTTTTTTGTTGTTTACTTTTTGTTTCTCTTTTTTTTCTTTTTGATCTGATTTCTCTTGTGCAGCATGATAAATGTGGAAATGTTTCCAGAATTGTACTTTTTTTGAAAAAATTAATTTTATAATTATAACTTTTTTGACAGGACATATGCATAGGTAATTTTTTTTTTTTTTTTTTTTTTTTTTTACAACATTATCCCTTGTACTCCCTTCTGTTCCGAATTTTTCCCCTCCTTCTCTCCACGTCCTCCCCTAGATGGCAAGTATTCCCATACATATTAAGTATCTCATAGTATATCCTAGGTACAATATATATGTGCAGAACTGAATTTTGTTGTTGTTCTTGCAAAGGAAGAATTGGATTCAGAAGGTAAAAATAATCTGGGAAGAAAAAAAAATGCTCACAGTTTACACTCTTTTCCCAGTGTTCCTTTTCTGGGTGTAGCTGATTCTGTCCATCATTGATCAATTGGAATTGGATTAGCTTTTCTCTATGTTGAAGATATACACTTCCATCAGAATACATCGTCATACAGTATTGTTGTTGAAGTGTATAATGATCCCCTAGTTCTGCTCATTTCACTCAGCATCAGTTGATGTAAGTCTCTCCAAGCCTCTCTCTATTCCTCCTGTTGGTCATTTCTTACAGAACAATAATATTCCATAGCCTTCATATACCATAATTTACCCAACCATTCTCCAATTGATGGACATCCATTCATCTTCCAGCTTCTAGCCACTATGAAAAGGGCTGCCACAAACATTTTGGCACAAACAGGCCCCTTTCCCTTCTTTAGTATTTCCTTGGGATATAAGCCCAGTAGTAGCACTGCTGGGTCAAAGGGTATGCACATTTTGATAACTTTTTGGTCATAAGAATTGTACATGTTTAACAAAAATTGGATTATTGTCTAGACAAGGAGATAAGGAAAAGGAGGAAGAAAAATTTGGAATACAAGGTTTTGTAAGGATGAATGTTGAAAACTATCTTTGCATGTATTTTGAAAATAAAAAGTTTTTTTTTTTTAAAGGAGCTATAAGATGATTTGGGGTGAGAGGCACTAATTATGTGGGAGTGGTAAAGGAGGCATCAGGAAAAGCTTTATATAGTACAGTGCAGTTTGATTTTGGAAACCTTCAAGGAAGGAAACTAAGAAATCTAAAGGTAGAATGTGAGGAAGGAGTGAATTCTAGGCATGGGGAATTGCCAATGGGAAGGCACAAGGAAGGAGGAAGATGAATTGGTGTGTATGAAAAATAGAAGGAGAATTTGACTGTCCTGTAGTGTATTTGAAGGGGGGCACTAATGTGTAATAAAACTAGAGAGATAGGTTGAGACGAGTTTGCATATAGTCTTTAACAGGGAGTTTATCTTTGAAGTAAGAAGTATTGGAGTTTCTTGAATGGCGATTTGTATTTGAGTGAGAGAGACATGATTAGACTTGTACTTTAAGAAAATTACCCAGAAAGGATTAGAGAGGAGAAAGACCTATTAGGTTATCATAGTCTTTCAGATGAATGCTGAGGAGAACATGTTTATTGCTATATAGGTGGAAGAAGGAGATAGATAGTAGAGCTTGGGAAGGTACCAAAGGTTATATTTGGCAGTCAAGGTGAATAAAGAGTGAGAAGTCCAGGATGGTACCAAGGTTATGAACCTGGGTGAGTGAAAGGATGGGTCTTCAACAGAAATTAGGAAATTTGGAAGACGTGGCAGGATTTGGGGAAGAAACCAACAACTCCTATTTTGGAAATGTTGATTTTGAAATCTTCATGGAACATCAATTCAGGGGAAATTGATAGGATGGTACTATAATTCAGGTAAGAGATTAAGCTGGGTACAGAGAAAGTAGGGGAGACATCAACTATCTACCAGATCACCAGTTACTTTATATCTAGTGCTCCACCTTCCTTGATTCTTCAGATTATTCGGCATTACTGACCACTCCTTTCCTGATCTCTTTCTCTGGCTTCTCTAACACAGAACCCTCCTCTTTACCTTCTGACTTTCTTCTTGTTTTCCTGATTCTTTAAGATGGATGCTCGCAATCTTTCTTTCTTTAGTTTCTTTCAGCATTTCTGTCCTTGTCAATTAGCTTCAGTGAAAAATAACTCACATTTCTATGGTATGTGTTTCTCTCACAATAGCCCTATGAGGTAGTGTAAGAATTATCCCCATATTACACCTGAACAAACTTAGACTCTAACAAGTTAAAGGACTTAGCCATGGTCACAGTGTCAACTGGAATTTCAATCCAGGTGTGACTGATTCCAAATCTTCTACTCCTTACTGCACTCACTCACACATAACACTGGTTTATTCCAAACTTTCAATCTGACCCTTTCTCTTCATATTGCTTCTCTTAAAATCTTTTATATTTGAAATTGTGGTCTTTCACTTTTTACTTTCCTCTAAACTTTCTTGAGACTATTTTCACCAAAAGGTCACATAATGAAGTAAAGCAGAGGTGTGTGTGCTTGTATAGAGAATAAATGTATTTATAAAGCACCTGACTATACTAGGCACTTTATGAATGTTGTCTTATTGTATCCTCCTAGCAACCCTGGGAAGAAGGTGCTTTTATGATCTCCTTTGGAGGTCATCTGACTTGCTCAAGGTTGCACAGCTAAGTGTCTGGGACCAACTCAGCTCCTCGCCAGTGTTCTATCTTCTGTCCCACCCAATTGCCAGTGTAGGGCAGTATATATATAAAGCATTTGAGAATGATCCTTAACCAGACCTGGATTCACTTCCTACTTAGACCTTAAGTTACCTAGTGCTCCCACGCTACTTTTTTTTGGAAGCATTTGGGGTTAAGTGCTTATGAAGTATCTGATAACGAAGTTGAACTTAGGTCCTTCTGACTTCAGGAGCTCTTTTCTACTTCAGCAGGAGCATTTCAGGTGTTCTGTCTACTGCGCCATCTAGCTGCCTCTCCCAGGATACTCCCAGGAATTTAAATTACTAAACATTTGATATCCTGTCAGTGAAGTGAATTTTCTCCCTGAAAGAATTCCCATAACAGATGAAATCACAGGTTCAATTTAAAAAAAATAACTGTGTATGTATGTGTGTGTGAGAGAGAACAAGGGTCTATTCATCCAAACACTTTTGTCAGTTTAAATTATTTTCCCTCTGGGTCTGGAGTAAAAGTGATTTTAAGAGAGTGAGTGGTAACCTTTATGTGGAAAACGGCCTTTTCTCCTCATCCAGAAATCCCATCTCTGACTTCTCCTTTCACTCTGGCATGAGCCTCGTGAGAAGATGGGGAAGAGGATGGGATGCAGAAACAGACGGGTGATGGGCACCGTGTAAGAAGTTGGAGCCACAACGAATTCAGTACACAGGTGTACTATTATAGGTGTCTTGTTTTATTTTGTTTTGTTTTCTTCCCCTCTGGCCTTGAGAATTGGACCCTGCTAGTTTGGGGCCAGAACCCAAGAAAGCTTCTGGTTTCTGATGGATATTGATGCAAGTGACTCTGGCCCCCTGAAGGCCAAGGGCTGTAACCATCACTGGTGAAGGAGGGAGCTGGGGCCAGTGCAAGTCCAGGACTGATCCCAAGGGCCAGGACAAGAGCAATGTGCAAGACTGGAGACAAAACAAGACTGGAAGCTTCTGGGAAGCCTTGTGGTGTGGTGAGACTTTAGGCAGGCCCTGAACAAGCAAGTGGCTTCCCTTGAGCTTTTACTGAGCATTCCATGAAGAGATGACTTCTTACGAGTTTGTCCTACTTAATAAACACATATGATTTCACAAATAGATGGAATGTCTAGTAATAAAACTATAGTAGAGGATCATGATTAAGAAGGAAGGAGGTCCCAGGTAAATGAAAATTGGGACTTTAGTAACACAACTTGTTTTTAGTTTTCCAGTTGTTTGGAGCAGTATTTGCGTTTTTCCCACTTTCCTAGAAATCAGAGAATTAGGCCAGAAAAGGCTTTTTTCTTGTTCCAACTTCTCTATCCAGAGGCTTCAGAAGGTTTGAGCAGTTTACACAGGGACATAAAGAAGATCTACATCATTAAGCAATCAGTGAATTAGGGGGACACACTACTTCACATAGACAGATATAATTAATGTCTGTAAATCTGGGGCAATCTGCTGTTGCTTCTATATCTCTCCAGGTATCATCTGGGAAGTCTACTAAGTGTACTTGCTTGTGCCCATCATCACATATGTTATTTTTTTTATTAGAGTATATCTGACATATTCTCTTATAACTATGTTATATTCTACAACTAGACTTATCTTTTTGTTAGCATCTTGTATCTTAACCTTGTATCTTGTGTCTAGCTCTAATTTTCTTATTTTTTCAAATAAAAAGAATAAACTGGTTTTTGCAGCAAAACAAATCTTAAAATATAAAATAAATGAAAAGTAATAACGTAATAAGAATATTAATAAAACCTTATGATGTTTTAAAATTTATAACAAATTTATAATGCTCATGAACTAAAGAATCATAAAATAGAGTCAAACATTTGTAAAGCATTTTGCAAACCTTAAGTGCTAAACATGTTAGTCATAATTTGAGATTGTTGTTTCTATAAGACAAATGTATTACTCATTCTTGCTCAAATGCTAAATAAATAATATCTATCTACCCATAACAAATGGGTTTTCTAGCTATTTGTACTTAAAATTCTTTTTTTTTAAAATTGCTTATAACGATAAAATAATTGAAAAGCCAGTCTTTTATTAATTTTTTTTTACACGACAGGAATTTTTAATTTGGAAAATATTTTTAAATGTGAATTTGTAAATTCCAGCTCTTAACTTTTAAAATAAATTTATTAGTCCCTTCATTGTTTTGGATGGGAGTATGATTTTTTTTTAAGTCATTGCATTATTTATTTGCAATACTAAGAGATTTTTTTCCCCCCAAAATAGCCACTATATATAAGTTTCAAGAGGAGATTTTGTTATAAAAATTATCATCACTAAGCAAAATAATATAATCTAATCTATTTTTTTCACCTCAAACCCCTTAGAAGTATTCTGGTGTAAGGCAGCATATTTGTGTAAAAGTGCCCTCTGTGCTTTGCCCCCTACACTATTAGACAATTTTGCAAAGAACTTATTTTTAAATGGACTTTTAAAAATAAAACTGATTATTATTGTAACAACTTGAAAAATTATGTGACTTTTCACTCAGATTCTCAATACAAGTGATGGAAGCATTTTGTGCATGTAAATTGTATAAAAGGCCATGTTTTAAGCTAGTGGCTTCAGAGTTATGTTTCAAGTATTTATTAAGCTCTGTTGGAATGTGGACTATCATTTTTATTTTTATTAGTTTATTTTGCTGAGGCAATTGGGGTTAAATGACTTGCCCAGGGTCACACATCTAAGTATCTGAGATCACATTTGAACTCAAGCCCTCCTGACTTCAAGTCTAGTGCTCTATTCACTGTGCCACCTAGTTGCCCCTATTCTATCACTTTTAAATGACATAATTTTAAAAGTTGACAATTACATTGGAAATTTCTTGCTATGTTATTGCCATTAGTAATTTACAAAATAACAAATTTTCCCTAACAGATTCAACATATTGTAATGTATAGTCAAATTATCATCTTTTAACCTTTAAAATGCTAAATATTCACCTTTAAAATGCTAAATTTTAGTTAATGTGAGCAATTCTTTCAATCATATATTATCTATTAGTAGAATTATTTGAAACTTTTGCAAGACTAAGCATTGTTTCAACTTATCAATAACTTCATACAAGGAATGTTCTCACTGTATTCCCATACTTAACATAATAAGTGCTTGTTAATCAATTGGTGCCATAGAAATGGGTTTTTTTAATTGTTTTTGCTTATTAAAAGCAAATGTTTTTCAGGGGAAATTGTCTTGCCAACATATTCTTTGTGTACCCTTTCAAAGATTTCCTTTCGCTTTATTAAATATAGTTGCATCAGGCAAACACAATGGTGTTTCTTTCCGTCAATAAGGGTATTCATGAACACCAGCAATAAATATAGCGAATCATAGTTTCTGGATTTGGGCTTTTTATTGTCTGTTTCTTATTTCCATTACTTAAATTGTCTTTGTTTGGACCAATGTTACCTGTTCCAATGGATTTTTCTCTTTAAGCTGCTTATATATTAATAAAATTGTATTTTTCACTTAAAAAAAATTAAGCCAGGAGGCAACTAATTAATGCAGTGTATAGAGCACTACCCCTGAGTTCAAATGTGGCTTCAGAAACAACATTTCCTAGGTGTGTGACCCTGGGCAAGTCACTTAACCCCAATTGCCCCAATTTGGCAAAAAAGCCAAAAAAAAAAAAAAAATTATTGAAAATTTCAAATAAGTCTATGTTGAATTTTTAAAAAATTTGTATTTAAAACTTTTATGATTGACATTGTGGAATCTATGTTATTGTTATACTTTAAACTTCCACATGAAGATTTACATTTTTTGAGTTTAGACGCTTAATGCTCAAATGGAGCAAGCACTAGGAGATCCCATAACTCATCTGTCTCATGCTTAAACCCACTAAGATAACGGCAGCTTACAGCTAAGTTGATAAGGCAGACTTGCAGACTCAAATTTGATCCCGTTTTTGCATTTTGCGTTACCTGTGTTGATTCCAGCTCAAAAATTTTTGCCATTTATTACCTTCTTATTCTTAAGGATTTATCCTTCACCTTCACTAAGAGGGCACATCCTAGCTTTGGAAAATTTGCAATAGATGCTCATGTTGATTGAATTGTTTAATTGAATGCTCTTTGCAAGGTCTTGCTGAAAGGCCTCCTCAAATATTGGTGGAATATTTGGAAATTTTGGCTATAGATAGAAAATAGCATATATTCACTCAGCAATACCTGGATGGAAAAAAAAAAGGATGAGGTGAGGATGAAAGGAAAAGAGGTGACAAATTAAAAGGGAGATAGTGGAAGAAGAGAGGGGAAGATAATTCATCTGCTTGAATCTTGCCTCAGACACTGGTCCCACCTCTCAGCCTTTATAAGAAGTGGATAATAATGTCACCTGCCTCACAGGGTTGTTAGGTTGTTTTTTAAAAGCCCTTCTTGATGGACTCTGTGTGGGAAGAAACTGATTCAGGCAAGGCCCTGGGGAACCACTAGGGGTTGCTGTTGATCATCATGCAAAGAGACTCTTGGTCACCCTGCTCGTCCCTTCCAGGATGGTCCACTCCATTACACATTAGAACCGTGATCTACATATACCCTTTCTGCCTTTAAAACTCTGTGCACACATAACCTTGTTTATGGGTTCATGGGGAGAGGTGAGGAAGGAGGATGCAAACACTGTTTTCTGAAAAGGTGTCAGGAAATCCTGAAACTGTCCCTTCAATCCCATTTCTGATCCCTTAACACCATCCAATCTTTTACTAAAAATCTTTAGCGTAATATGTTATTTTTATTGCACATAGCCAAGTTCTCCATAAAATTTTCATGCAGCATTTATATTTTTGACATACTTCAATAAATGGCTGTAGAGCTGAGAGGAACAACTTTTAAAACAGCATTTGAAATTACAAACTGAATTTTTTGTATGGATTTGGATTTTTCTGTATTGTAGCTATTTTATAGTTGTTGCAGGATCACTCAGTCAACAAGTATTTATCAGGCCCTTAGTATATATACCAGGCACTGCTTTAAGTATTCTGAATATAAAGACAGAAATGAAATGGTCTCATCTCCCAAAGGACTTACCTTCTGTAGTAGATGGGATGTGTCTTATAAGTTAATAGAAATACAAAAATAATAAATAAAAAGTAATTGGGGGAACTAACACCCAGCAAGGTGAAGACCGCGCTGTCATTATGCTGTTTTATGACAGGTTTATTCCAAATAAGTACAAAAACTAAGCCTTTAAATGACTGGCTGATTAGCTAATTTTGCTAATAGTCCAGACACAGAATCAAAGTATTTTAGAGTTGGAAGAGCAATCATATAGGCAGCTGAAAGGTAGCTTACACTTGGGAGTTGTTAATGTGTGTTCAAATCCTGCCTTGGGCCCTTTGTGAATATAACCAACTCATTTAGCTGAGGTTAATCATCTGTAAAATGGGGTTAATAACACATCCTTATGGGGCTGAGAGAATCAAATGAGATAACATTTGGAAACCTCAAAAAGTATTAATATAAGTTTTAGCTGTCTTTTTACGTCATCCAAGCCATACGTCAAACTGCAACATACTTAACTCTTAACTACAACTTAACAAATAGTTGTCTACCTGAAGACCTGGGCATATGTGGAGAAGGGTATAGAACTTAAATCATTTCTTGAGGCAACAATCTTGTGAAACTACTGACCATGGAAATTTAAGTGGGAGTTGCTGTAGGTGCAACATGCTTCAAGCAAGGAAGGGCCTGCTGATGAGATTGACATCTGGAAGAGAGAAAGGTAGCAGCAAAGAATGAATTATTGAAAACAACACATTTAACTATGTGACAGGGACTGGGGATACAAATACTAAAATCAAGACAGCCCTTGACTTCAAAGAGTTCATATTTTTTAAAGTAAGTTTTATTTTTTTAAAATTCTCTTCTGCCTCCCTCCTAGTGGGGGAAAATACAAAAATCCTTGTAACAGCTATGCATGTACATTCCCATACTGGCCATGCCCCAAAATATCAGGTAGCATGACTCATCATTGGTCCTGTAGAATCATGTTTGATCACTGAATCTGTGCTCCTATAAGTCAAATTTGTTTTTATGATTCTATTATAGTACACTTTTTCTCCTGGTTCTGTTCATTTTCATTTTTTGTGAGTTTATACAAATCTTTCCAGGTTTATCTGAAACCTAAGAAGTTGATATTCTAACAGAGGAAGACAACACACATAAGATAGGTATGGGAATCGTGGGAATAGTGAATGAAACTATAAGTCAATTGTCTGCTATGTCCTTCTCAAGGAATAGTGGTATTGATTTCATATTTTCCCAGAGCTAAAGATGGAAGAGGAGGGACTGAATTTGGAGAGTACGAGAGATAGTAAAGATGTTCAGCAGCTTTGTGGAGGAAATCGAGAATTTAAAAAATATATATATTTAGTGCCTACTATATGCCAGGCACTGGGCTAGACCCTGATGATAAAAGTACAAAATAATATTCCTTGATCTGTATAAAGATAGGATAGGGCTAGAGGTATACGGAGAACATGTCACAAAAAGTTAATCAGTGGTCAGGGCAAACTATATATATTCTTACCAAGATAAGACTAGAGAAGGGATGAGGAGGAGGGAAATGTGACTTGGTCATGCTCCAGACTATAAGGCTGGGGAAGGAGTGAAAGATAATCCTAACTTTTCCCTTCTGCGCATTGTCCCCTAGTTATGGTCTCAATACTACTGCTCTAGAGGACATAAGCTCATAGATCTAAATGACACCATAAAGCAAAGCTACCTTCCCCTCAGCATCTTTCCAAACATTTACTGTTTGTAATTGGGATGGAGTCTTCCTCCACAACTGAATTTATTTAGGCATCAGAATTCCTTAAATCCACGGGTCATTTTCATGTGCCCCCCCCAAAAAAAAAACAACACCCTAATTAGAAAACTGTTGGCCAAATAAATGTATTAATTTTTAACCAGTTAGTCAAAGCACACAATTCAAAACATTTAGTCAACCAGTTTATTGAATGGATCCTCATACTTAGATGTGACTTGGAAGAACTTAACATGTATATCTTCTGTGAAATGAAATTGGACTGGGTGATTTCTACAGTTCCAACTTTCTGTAATTCTATATCACCTATGATACGCTTTTTTTTTTTTTAAGATTGTTATTGTTATCTTGCCAAGTGTCATATGAATTTCCTCTTCCCACCCTTATAACAATTTAAAAAGTAAAGTAAAAACTAATCAATGAATTTTTAAAATCTTGACTACATAAGCAACATTCCACTCTTGAGAACCCTGACTTTTATCAGAGAAACTGGGAAGGTCTGGTCTCATGTTTTATTTTGGGTCCAACCTTGTTCTTGGTGATTTTGCATCATTTTTTTTTTTTAAATAGCTTTGTGGTGGTGATTCTTTAATTTATGCTGTTGTCACTGTAGTCATTTACTTGGCTCTATATTTTCTTAAATATTTTCTTGGCTCTTCCATTTTATACCTGTTCATGCAATTTCATGCTTCTCTGTATTTTTCAGATGCATAGTTTTTTCAACAAGAAGATTAAACTGTTACTTTAGTAGTAAAATGTATAGTTTCTTTCCACGTGGAATTTATTTTTTCCTCAATTATATTTTATTTTTTCAAATACACATATAGTTCCCAACATTAATTTTTGTAAAATTTTGTGTTTCAAATTTTTCTCCCTTACCTCCCCTCCCCAAGACAACAAGCAATCTGATAATAGATTAAACATGTACAGTCCTTAAATGCATAGTTTCTAAAAGCATAATAATATTCCATTAAAATTATGTACTACAATTTGTTTAGCTATTCCTCCATTGATGATCTAATTATTTGCTACCACAAAAAATACTTCTATGAATATTTGAGTCTGTATTGGACTGTGCTTTTAGTCTTTCACTTCCTTGGAGTATCTGATGTAGACATAGTGCATAGAAAGTACAAAAAAAAAAAAAAAGCCTCCAACAATCAACAGATGCATTAACATAAAACCAACTAATGCAATTACATGCAAAGCATACTTTACATGGGTCTCTGTACATGTATCCTGGTTCTCTACCTTATCAGAAATTAGCCTGGTCACAAATCAGTTGGTTCTGGTTATCTGGTGACCCACCAACTTTCATTACTCTCAGCAGATCTATAATCTATAAACTTGAAGGCTCCCCCAGGACAGCTATCATGATTTTTGTGTATTTTAAGGAGCCTCCCTTGCTGAGCAGGAAATGTGTTACCTCTGTGTTCAGCTCTTCCTCCCCTAGCTGGTGTCTTACAGTCCTAAGCAAGATGGTTGACTTATGGTACACAGTGACTTATCCGAAGAAAAGAGCCTGTGAGAAGGCTCTCATTCTTCTTGATTCCTCTGCAAGCCTTGGAAACTGACTTCATTCTCTTCCGAGAATTTTGTGACACTGTCCAATGTCTGATCCTTCTGCCTCCTCAGAATCTGCTGGATCTTCATCCAGGTCACACCCACGAATACAGGAGTCTCTTAAGATTCTTCAACCCCTTTCTCCCTGGATACTATTTCCTCTTATTGTCACAAGCACCATCCTGTTACAGTTACCTGGCTGGGCTCACAACCAGGGGGCCATATGTGATGACACTCCCTCTCACCACCCTCCACTCAAATCCAACCCATAGACCAAGCCCTGTTAATTCTGCCTTCATGACATCTCTATCTCCTTCTCTAATATTGCTACCACTGCAGGCTAGCAAGCTGGAAAGAGAAATAAGAAAAGGGAAATGTGACAGTTGGACATGCTCCAGACTTTAAGCCTGAGGAAGAAATGAAAGACAATCCTAACTTTTCCCTATTGTGCACCTGGATCCATCTGGACTATTGCTAAAGTCTGCTAGTTGATATTTCTGCCACAAGCCTCTCTCCACTCTACTCTACCCTCCACTCAGTTATCAAATTCTTCTTTTTAATGTCTAGGTCTGAGTGTGTTCCAGTAACTGCAAGTAGCAAGCTTCCAGAATAAAACAAAAATTCTGGCATTCAAAGCCTTTCATATCCTGCCCTCTTCCTACCTTTCCAGTCTTCTTTATGCCTTATTTCTTCCTCTCCACAACTGTTCTGTGATTTAGTCACGCTGGCTTCCTCGTATGAGACTACATTTTTCTGATACTGGCTATCCCCATGCCTGGAGTTTTCTACCTCTTTGTCTATCTCCTGATTTCTTTGCCTTCTTTCAAGTTCCAGCTAAAATTCTAAAAGCCTTTCCTGATCCCCCTTACTACGAGTGCCTTCCTTCTGTTGGTCATCTTCAAGTTATCCCATGCATATTTGCTGCCATCTCTAGTCTTTCTGATCCATACTTGGCCACTGACCTAGATGGCTCTGGAGAAGAAAGTAAGATTGTTGACTTTGCACAGCCCTCCCTCACTTAAGTCCAGAATACTTTCATATGATGGCATCTCTCCCTGTCATGGTCCGCTTCAAGAATGAAGGACAAACAATCCCATACAGGGCTTCTCTGTGCCTAATTGTTTTGTCTCCCCCATTAGATTGTTAGTTTCTCAAGATCAAAGACTGTTCATTGTCTTTCTTTGATCCCCAGAGCTTAATAAGTGCTTCCCAATTTGACTAGTGGGCATTTTGTTTTCAGAATCTGCTTAGCTCATTGTCCATTATTTCTTTCCACCTACAAGGCAGGGAGATAACAGGAAGGGAATGTGATGTAGTAGAGAGAGAGAGCTCACTTTCAGAATTCATGCTTTCAAATCCTAGCACAGACTCTAGGGAACCTATTGTGAGCTTGGGCAAGGCACTTGAATTCCTTGGTCCACAATTTGTTCATCCAGAAATGAGAGCTTTGGATCAGATGACCTTTAAGATTATCTAAATCTATGCTCCTGTGCTTCTATGGTCAGTATGTGTTTAGATGAATTAGCTTTATAATCCCCACTATATACTAGAGCTATTCTATTAACCGGTCAATGTGCCCAGTCCCTCAATTACTGGGTATAAAGTAATGTTCCATCGATCTGATCTGCTAACTCTGGTTTTCTGAACACCAAAATTTCTCAGCAAAACTGTCACCTAGCTGCGATTCTTGAAAATGAATCCAGGCATCCTATTATTTGTATCAGAGCTCCTCTGAGCTGCAGTTAAGCCAGCTGGCAGGTTTGGGGTAGCTTCTTTCTCAGCTGAGAGATCGACTAGTTGGGAGCTCTTGTGTCCTTTGCATTTTCTGAGTTGCCAAAGTATAAACCTATAAGTAGGTATGGCTCTCACCCAAACCTAAGCAAGTACGATATGGAGCCAGTGACATCCTTTCTGGTGAATTCTCATATGTGATCTGGAAATGTCCCTCATCGACATCGCTGAAATTTTTGTTCAGATCTCAGTGTTCCCAACATGTTCGTTAATGTTCAGTGGAAACAGTCTGACTGTGGGTCTCCTTGGGATGAGAAGTTGTAGTTCTAGACTTCTCAGGACCTGCCAAAGCTAACATTCCCCCAGAGAAGCTTTCTCTCCAACTGTCTACCTTGGTGAGAATGGATTGTGCCAGGGAATCCATAAACTGGGACATACTTCTCCCACAACACTTTAGCAGCTGTGGAAGCTCTCTGATTAGAAATGCCTGTCTGTACCTGGTGAAATGATCAGTCACCACAAAGATATGACTTATGCTTTCACTATCTCCTTCCAGAAATAAAAAAGCCAGTGCTGACAAGTTCCTAAGATTTACTAATGTTTATGTTCTTCAAATTGGTGGCACTTCTCACTGAACACATCAGTATAAATATACTTTAGATGTCTGGAGGTTCACATTTAATATAAAAATGGCAAGTGGCATGGGTGGTAGATATCTGATCTGGGAGCTAGCCCACCCCATCTCCAAGAAAGATTTCCATTTTCATTTTCACCTTTGTAGGGAGTAGAAGGACCCCTTCATTCCCCTAGATCAAAGAGTGGTTGGGTATTGGGCTACAATTACATTTATCTACCATATATAAAAAATTGATAAGTCTAGGAATATGATTCTATTGGGATTTAGAATGAACATACACATACAAAAAAAAAAAACTTTGAAAAGAACATTTTCCCTGATTTCTCTCAAAGGGGAAGGTAATGATTAATTAATTCTTGACAACTTAGCTTCCTTTCTCCAAATACATAGTGTATGTATACACACACATACAATCTCAGACAGTAAGAGAACCCAAATGAAGTCATACTGGTTAAAGTAGATGAAAGAACAAGAATAAATAAACTTTTCAGTTTGAGTGTGAGCTTGACTAAGCAGAGAGCCATGTCACTAGGAAAGTTTACACTTAGTAACCTTTAGGGATGCAGGTGCTAGAAATCAGGTGACATAGGTTTGTTTCCTGCAGATCTCCAGGGAGATTATCAACCCATCATTCAAAATTTCTCTTTCTTTCTTCCCCCATCTCAAACTCTACTTTCACTATTGAATCTGAAGTATCTCTTCCACTTAAACAGCTCTTTGAGGTTTCTGAGTCAATCACTAAGCATTTATTAGGCACCTACTAATATGCCAGGTATTGTGCTAATCACTAAGGATACACAGAAGTACCAAAGATAGTCCTTGTTCCTAAGTGTCACAGACTTTAGGGGCAGAGAGCATGTAAACAAATATATACAATATATATGAAATAAATTGGAGACTATAATAAAGGCAAGGTACTAGTATTGAGAGAAACCAAGAAAGAGTCCTTTTAAATGGATCTAAGGCTTCTTTTAGATGGATCTTAAAAGAGAAGTTATGGAAGTCAAGAGATAGAGATTAAGAAGGAGACATTGAAAGTCCAAGGCAGTGAAAGTTAAGGTAAGAGATGGCGTATCCAGTGTAAGATAAGCAAGGAGGCTAAGTGTCATGGGATATCAGGATAGATGGGGTAAAGGAAAAGAGATAATAAAATATAAAGAAAACACTCCTGATTGTGTGATTTTGGTCGGTCAATAAACATCTAAGTGCCTCCCATGTGATTTCAGTCAGTCAATTAACATTAAATGCCTTCTGTTTGCCGGGTGATGTGCTAAATGCTGAGAATACAAAGAAAAAAGTCAGGGCAGCCCTCACAGAGCCCACAATCTGGGTTTCCTGCCCTCGAACACTGCACAAACTCAAAAACAGGTACTTTCCACCAAATTTCGTGTTTTATTTATACGGCATAAATGCTCAACAGTTGGTCCATAGTTCCATTCCTCATCTCGACTGCCTCTGCTGCTTCGTGTTGTCCTCCCCAGCCCAGACACACAGGAGGACAGAGGTTTTGTTCTGAGAAATTTCCTAACGTGGGTCTGTAATATTTTTGTGCTATAGGTGACCCATGCTCATCACTACCTGGGGGTGAGGCATTTTCTCGTGATGTCTGCATGCCTTATGATTTTTCCCTTGGCAAGCCACTCTGCTCATGAGAGCTTCCAGCCTTCTAATCAACTCCTCATCCTCAGGGCGTGGGGGCATCTGAAGATAAGGTTCCAGGTACTATTTTTTTTTTTTTTTTGAATGATCAACTGCCTGTTAATTCCCAAAGTACAGCCTGGATTGATGTCTCCTGGTCTGACTTTGGGCAAGACAATTCACCTTTGTGGCCTTCACATTCCTCATCTGTCAAATGATTGGGTTAGACCAGATGGCCTCCGAAAGTACCTTCCGGCTCCAGATCTCTCATCCTGAGAACCTATGACCCTTCTACATATTGCTACATGTTTCTCCAAGGCTTTTGTTGCTCTTTTCAGCGATCTTATAATGTCCTTGTTTGTTTATTTATTTATTTTTACAGTGTTTGCCTGCTAAGATCAAGAGACCTCTGTTTCATTGTCTATTACCTCCAGATACTAATCAAATATAAGCATCTGAGTTGCTGTTGGTTGATTTGTTTTTCCCCCAGACAATCCTAATATTAAAGTCGTTCTCAGCAAACCACTAATGTTAAACTAAGCATTAAACATGAGGTGGAATTAAGTATCTACTATGTGCCAGGCACTGTGCTAACTGGATATTATCAAAATATATCATATTATCATAATATTGTTATTTTTATTATATATTATCAGTATTCTCGATCAGCATTCCAACAACCCTGGGAAGTAGGTGATAAATATTACCCCTATTTTACTGTTGAGGAAACTTAGGACAGAGGTTAAATGGTTTGCTAAGACACTTCTGATTTGATTTCCAGCCCAGCATTCAAGCCACCCAGCTGTCAAGATCCTGCAGTAACAAATTAGTGTATTAATAATAACTTTTTTTCTTTTTTTCTCCTGAGGCCGGGGTTAAGTGACTTGCCCAGGGTCACACAGCTAGGAAGTGTTAAGTGTCTGAGACCAGATTTGAACTCCGGTCCTCCTGAATTCAGGGCTGGTGCTCTAACCACTGCGCCACCTAGCTGCCCCAATAATAACTTAAAATTGGCTTATAACAAAACAAATAAAACCAGAAGACCAACAAGCAACCTAGGGCATGAAAGTGGCTACTATGACTTGGCTCCATATTCCAATGATCTGTCTCTGTCTCTGTCTGTCTCTGTCTCTGTACTCTGTCTCTGAGTCTGTCTGTCTCTGTCTCTGTGTCTCTGTCTCTCACGTCTCTCTGTCTCTCTCTGTCTCTGTCTCTCTCTCTGTCTCTCTCTCTGGCTGGGGTTAAATGACTTGCCCAGGGTCATACAGCTAGGAAGTGTTAAGCGTCTGAGGCCAGATTTGATCTCGGGTCCTCCTGACTTCAGGGCTGGTGCTCTATCCACTGCGCCACCTAGCTGCCTCTTGTCCTTCATTCTCAAAGGGGACTAAAGGGACATCACTGTGTTGGAGTCAGGGTCGAGTGTGTCTAACTGTGGCTGACCAGACCAACAGGAGCTTGGAAGGCCCTATCACCGGTCGGAGACAGAGTCCCCATGGACATAGTTCGCAGAGTTAGTATGTGAATAGATCAACAATGGCCCATGCTTAGCTTAATTAATTAAGCTCTCCAGTCCATCCGCCACTCAGCTGCATAGTAGCTCCCGTTACCTTAGATCCAATATAAAGTCCTCTGTTTAAAGTCTCAGCAAGCATTAAGCACCTACGGAATTCCAGATACCAGGCAAAGAGGTGGAGGTAAGGTGCAAAAAAAAGCAAAAAAGAAATCCCTGTAATCAAGAAACCGAGCCCAGTCGGGAGATAACTTGGCCCTTTCCTTCCTTTGAGTCTTCTCTGTCTTTCCCTTTGTGATCCACCAGCGACCTGCTCAGTGTTCTGCACACACACCATGCTCCATCTCCCATCTCCATGTCTTTGCACTGGCTGTCCCCCATGCCTAGTGGGCCCTTGCTCTTCACCTCCCCGTCTCCGAATTCCCATTTTGCTTCATGTCAAGGACTACTTTCTGCCTGCAGACTTTTCTGATTGCCCCGTTGCTAGTGCATTCCCTCCTCGGGCTACACTGGATTCGTGAACAGCTGCACGGACTAGTGGGACAGAGTCAGCCTGATTACTTCCTATAAATTCCCATTTGCCTTCAAGTCCAGCTCTCTGACATAGACTGGCTCTAGCATCCTAGGCAAATCACTTCTGCGGGCCCTAAGCAGAGGCTTTGTGAGGTTAAGTGATAAAGCACTTTGCAAACTTTAAAGCACTATATTAATGGCAATTATTATTATTAGCCTATAGTCATCAAGCCTCTAGTCTGGAAATTTCCTGAGCCTTTTATTACACTCCTGCTGAGCTCAAGCAGTGTTTACAAAGAAATTGCAGGGTGTACAGATAAATAACAATCAGGCTCTCCTCCACTCACCTTTTAATTTAATCTACATCAGCGGCATTTTCTTAAGTCTAGGCAATCAACATGAGAATAAATCAAGCCCTGATCTGTAGCTATTGCAGATTGTGAATGATCGCATGTAAAATTTAACAGCCGGTTAGAGCTGGCTCCAGCACACCCCTGGTCCGAAATAACTCTAAAAAGAAAGTTACGGAGAAAGTACCAGCCTTTGTTGGTAGAAGGAACTCCTCATCCAGGAGTTCCCTCTGCAGAGAAATCATTGATCCATATCTGTGTGGGTTGTCTCTCCTCCCATCATTCCTGCAATCAGAACACAACCTCTCTGAAAGCAGCGATTGTTTCAGTTTTGACTCTGTATTTTCAGAATAAATGTATGTCTGGTGCAGAGTAAGAGCTTAACAAATGCTTGTTGATTGGTTGATGTTTAGCACATTATGCGGATGCCCTCCTTCCTGTTCCTCTACAAACTTATGGGAGGAAAAGGACAAGAATGGGCTGTGATCTGCATGGATCTGCAAGGATCACCCATAGCTCTTCTAAGAAGCCACAAATCCAATTTAGTACACCTGTATTTGAGTTATTTTTTTTGAGTTTTTCTTATTTTGAGTTATTACATTTATTTACAAATGAATATTTGTATATGCATATTTGCATTTGTTTAAGATTCCCTCTTTTGCTTTGTTGTTCTGTCCCAACTACTATTTGATTTATATTGTGTCCAACTCTTCATGATCCCATTTGTTTTGTTTTGTTTTGTTTTGGCAAAGATCCTGAAGTAGTTTGCCATTTTCTTCTCCAGTTCATTTAACAGGTGAGGAAACTGAGGCAATTAGAAAGCTTAGTTGTCCTGATTCCAGTCCACTTTATGCACTTTAGCTGCCCCTTCAATATATGGTACTTAGTCGATTAGCAGCCATGTACCACAGGAGATGGAGAATCAGCCTTGAGTCCAGAAAAGAAGTCAGGACTTCAAATCCATCCTCTTGCTCTGTGACTTTAAATTACTTAACTTTGCCTCAGTTTCCTCATCTGTAAAGTGAAGATACTAACAGCATTTCCCTCTAAGGATTGTTGCAAGGATCAGATGAGATCAAATGATATATTTAAAGCACAGTGCAAACCTAAAATTGCAGTATAAAATAGCTATTATGGTTATGGAGAATTCAATAGATTAGGGGCTTGCATTTTATTTTAATAACTGGGTTGCTACCAAACATTCCACATTAAACCTGGGAGCAGTAAGGGGTCAGAGCCAATTTGCGTGGGACTGATGCTGTTGCTAGACTCGGGGATGGATGTATTTATGTAACCATCCTGATCTTTGAAATCAGACTTAGACCACAAGAAAATTTAGAGGCCAACTATTCTCATTTCCCAGGGGAAGAAATTGTGGCCCAGAGAGGCAAGTAATTTGTTTGAGGTCACACAGGTGAGTAGCAAGGAGCAGAATCAAGGTTTGAATCCCTATCCAGAATGTTTTCCCTCTGTACCAACAACAAGGATGTTCAGATTTGCCATCAATTTTAATAGGTGGTCCAAGGGTGAGCATCATCCCACCAGCCCCAAAATCCATGAGAATGAAGCTATCTGAATGGATTCATTGATATTGAAGGTCACCAGTTCCAGAGGATTATTTCCTGGTTTTGACCCTTTACTTTGCATAGACCCTTTACTGTGTACATAGACTGCAATCCTTGAGCTCTGCCTTGGTGACTTCTGGGCATTCCTCAGATCTGGTCCATTCTTGGTGCTTGGCTTTTTTTTTTTTTTTAATTGAAGCTTTTTATTTTGATAATTTTTCACTATTGACCCTTGCAAAATCTTGTGTTCCAATTTCTTCCCTTACCCTAGATGGCAAATAATCCAAAATATGTTAAACATGGTAAAAATATATGTTAAATCTAAAATAGCCACATGTATTTATGCCATTATCTTCTTTTGGCTTCTCACTTTCAATATTAGTTAACCTTAGCCCTCAAGCCCTGATTTCCCACCCTCTAGGAAATCCATGACCACCC
Source organism: Sminthopsis crassicaudata (assembly GCF_048593235.1). NCBI lineage: Eukaryota > Metazoa > Chordata > Mammalia > Dasyuromorphia > Dasyuridae > Sminthopsis > Sminthopsis crassicaudata. Next base: position 355,566,007 of record NC_133620.1, read on the forward strand.
ACAGTCCTACGGAGACAGCAAACCCCTCTTGTCAACCTTAAAAATGGAAAAATGGAGCATTCTAGTGGTTTCGTTTGGGATCAAAAATCAAATATCTCAGCTCCAAAAGACTCATAATGAAAAATGCTATCCAAAGGAAGAATTATGGAGTCTGAATGCAGATCAAAGCATACTATTTTCATTTTTTTTTTCTCGTGATTTTTTCTTTTTGTTCTGATTCTTCCTTCACAACACGACTAATGTGGAAATATATTTTTTTTTGTTGTTTTAAATCAAGGCCTATGCAAGGTCTGAGTCACTCCTCCACATGAAGTCTCTTTTCTTAGACCTTCCCTGGAGAATTCCCTCCCACGCCTCCCTTAGGTGTCTAAGATCAAGCACCATACTCGGTCTCTGGCTACTTTCTCAGAGCAGCAAAATGATGGCAGATCAAGCCGAGCTGAGTAAGGTGGAACTTTCACAGTTTTTAATCCAAAATCTGAGGATAAATCCAGCTCCAGTCACCAGTCTCTATCATGGGAAACCTTGTGATTTTGATAAGCTCTAATGCAGCTTAGAATTGTGTGGAGGTTTACTAACTCCCCAGCCCTGATAATCTCCTCAAGTCCCTACAGGAATGTGGCAGTGTCGGGCAGGCAGAGGGGCTGCCTAATCCCATTCCTCCCAGAAAAAAATTACGAACAGAGTGGGGGGGAGGGAGTGATGGGAATAGGGACAGTAAAAAATTTACAAACAGTTGGGGGGGAGGGAGTGATGGAAATGGGGACAGTGGTTTGTTGTTGTTTTTCCTCCTGGTACTAAAGGTTCCCCTCTTAACGCCGATATTTCCCAGATTCTCCCTGAGGGTCCATCCCCAAAGTTGGGGTGTGTAAGGGAACAACCCAGGAAACAGATCTGGGTCCACCTCCTGACTGCTGGTCACCTCTTATCCTTGCAGATGACAAGGTCTCATTGTTTGAAAGTTGAACAGAATTGTCAGTGACAATACGCCTGAACCTCATTTTCCTTGAATGATTTCTAAGATCTTTTCGCCTATGAATCTCAAAATCACCTTTGCATCCATCCAGTTTAGCTTTTAAAAAAAAAAAAAAGTGTTAAAGGAAAAGAATCCATACTGAAGGAAGAGTGGATAGTAGACAGTTTGCTGGTTTCCTCGGCATAAACTAGCAGTTCTCTAAGGCTATGTGTGTTGCAAAAGTTTGACACTGCATTGGGAGAGGCAGTTTCCTCACTAGGAGCTTCTTAAATCAATGTAACGACAGCAACAACAACAACAGATTGAAATTTAGGGTTATTCAAGATTTAGCACCCTACAGAAAAGGAGTTTTCCTATTCTCAGAGTTAAAGTTTTTATCTCCAAAAAAATAAAAAAGGATTTATGGCCATGATTAAAAACATTTTCTGAAGGTTACAGTCAGAAGGAAAATTATTTCTTAACATTATAAACAATGTTTGGAACTGAATGGACAGCTTTATTGCCAGTCTTTATTTGATTAAGAATAACCCATATGTTGGTTGTATGCAATTGTGTTTATTGTTTTGCATAGGTCCTAGGTCATCATGGTTGGATTACCAGCTGCATTGTTGGAGTTAAAAATTGGTTTAAGGGGGCAGCTAGGTGACACAGTGAATAGAGCACCAGCTCTGAAGTCAGGAGGACCTAAGTTCAAATCTGTCTCAGACACCTAACACTTCCAACTGTGTGACCCTGGACAAGTCACTTAACCCCAATTGCCTCAGCCCCCCCTCCAAAAAAAATTGGTTTAATACAAAATAAACAAACAAAAGAAAAGCAAAAAGAAACAGAAAAACTAAAATGAAGTCTTCTTTCTTTACATTTTTTTATCTCCTAATATTAACCCTTCCTCAATAGAACCTTTCCCTAGTAGTTAAGCAAAACAACCTCATATTTATCCTTTATGTAGGGCAAGGCCATGGGCTCTAGGGTTTCTATTTAAAGAGGAGGTTCAATATATTGTATTTAACTTATAATTTAACATATCTTAACATGTATTGGTCTACCTGCCATCTGGGGGAAGGGGTAGAGGGAAGGAGGGGAAAAATTGGAACAAAAGATTTAGCAATTGTCAATGCTGAAAAATTACCCATGCATATGTCTTGTAAATAAAAAGCTATAATAAAAAAATAAAATAAAAAGGGGATTCAGCACTGTCTTCTCTCCATTTCCCACTACTATACTGCTTTTGTATTTGGACTTCTCCATCATGTTTTTCTTCCTTTGAAAACTTCCCTAGAAATCTCATTATCCTGAGCCTACCCAGTATTCACATCTCATCAATGTCCTCTCCCTCAAACTGGGATCCTATGAGTGGAAGGCAGAGCCATGGTTTCCGGGATCTGTACTTGAGGAGGGAGCACAACACAATCCTTTCTTTCCTTCCCATCAGCTATGTTGCTTTCTGCATTCTAACAGGGGACTTTTCAGTTTCCTTGTGCTATCTGTTGCCTCCCATTAGATTATCAGCTTCTTGACAATAGCTTCTTTGTTTTTATTTGTACTAATATCACCAGCACATAACAGATAGTAAGTACTGATATGCACATAGTATAAATGTTTATTGACTGATTCACCTGTTCCCCTAAAAAGTGATGGAATTTGTGGGAGGAAAGGAAAAGGGACTATAAGGGGTTTTTGTTTTCCTTTTTTAAAAATTATTTTTTTAACATACATTGCCTTATGATCATCTTGGGAAAGAAAAATCAGAGCAAAGGGAAAAGCCATGGGAGAGAAAAAACAGAAAAAAAAAAAAAAAAAGAAGTGGACATAGCATGTGTTGATTTAAATTCAGTCTCCTTAGTTCTTTTGCTGGATGCAGATGGAACTTTCTGTCCAAAGTCTATTGGGTTTGCTGTGGATCACTGAACCACCGAGAAGAATCAAGTCTTTCATAGTTGATCATCACACATTCATTTTTTATTATTAATTTTATAATTATAATTTATTTTGACAGTATATATGCATGAGTAATTTTTTATAACATTATCCCTTGTATTCATTTTTCCAAATTATCCCCTCCCTCCCTCTACTTCCTCCCCCCGATGACAGGTAATCCCATACATTTTACATGTGTTACAGTATAACCTAGATACAATACATGTGTGTAAATACCATTTTCTTGTTGCACATTAAGTATTAGATTCTGAAGGTGTAAGTAACCTGGGTAGATAGACAGTAGTACTAACAATTTACATTCACTTCCCAGTGTTCCTTCTCTGGGTGTACTTATTTCTGTCCATCATTGATCAACTGGAAGTGAGTTGGATCTTTTTTATGTTGAAAATATCCACTTCCATCAGAATACATCCTCATAGAGTATTGTTGTTGAGGGATCATCACACATTCTTGCTGTTACTGTGTAAAATGCATTTTATTAAAGTTTTTTATTTTTCAAAACATGCATAGACAATTCTTCAACATTAGACCTTGCAAAACCTTGTGTTCCAATTTTCCCCCATTCCTCCACCTCCTCCCCTAGAGGACAAGTAGTGCAATATATGTTAAATCCAATATATGCATACATATTTATATAATTATCTTGCCACACAAGAAAAATCAAATCAAATCAGAAAAAAAGAGAGAAAATAAAATACAAGCAAATATCAACAAAAAGAGTAAAAATGCTTTGTTGTGATCCACACTCAGTTCTCCCAGGCTCTCTTCATCACTGAACAATTGGAACTGTTTGGTTCATCTCATTGTTAGAGAGGGCCACGTCCATCAGAATTGATCATCACATAGTATTGTTGTTGAAGTATACAACGATCTTCTTCTGGTCCTGCTCATTTCACTCAGCAGCAATGCATGTCAGTCTCTCCAGGCCTTTCTGAAATCATCCTGCTGGTTGTTTCTTACAGAACAATAATATTCCATAACATTCATCTACCATGACTTATTCAGCCATTCTCCAATTGATGGACATCCATTCAGTTTTCAGTTTCTTGTCACTACATAAAGGGCTGCCACAAACATTTGTGCAATTAAAAATAAATTTAATGTAATCAAAGTTGTCCATTTTACCTTTCCTAATGTTCTCTAGTTCTTCTTTGGTCATAAATTCCTCCCTTCTCCAAAGATCTGAGAGGTAAATTATCCCTGCAAGAAGTTTTACTCACTCTCTCCAATCAAAACAGCCCCAGGCCACAGGGCTGGAGTTCAAAACTTGGCTGCAAGTGTGTTCCCAGAACCCTCCTTGGGATTCTAGATTGCTTCTTATATTGATTTGAATAGGGGTTTCTCTTAGAGTTGGTTTTCCTTACCTTATTGTAGTCATTGTGTATTGAGGCAGCCTGAAGGGTTAGGGCACTTTTAGGCACTTAGAAGACCAACAAAACCAGGTCCACATAGCCAGAGGCCACTAGGAAGCGGAGTGAAAGGAAGCACAGCTTAAGCCTTTCTCCCCACCCACCCCTCAGGCCAATCAAGTCTTAGCTTTGTTGCCTTTTAGGGAAAACGTAGCCAAACCCAAGTTAAGGTAGGGAGGAAGAGGGAAACCCTTGTGGACATTAATCCACAGACACAGGTCCACCCACTTACCACTAAAGTGACCCCAGTCACTTTGTATTCTGAGACTCATTTTCCTGATCTGTAAAATGGCTGAGTAAACTAGGTGACTTCTAAGATCTCTTCCAGCTCGGTCTGGACACCCTGTGCTCCTTTAAAAACAGAACCTCTTTACAACCCAATCCCCTGGATCACTCCAGCCTTCCTGGATTAACGTCACCGTCATTTCCGACCCCTCGGCCCAGGCATTTCTCAGTTCTCCACAATTAGGATAACCATTAGCATGCCCACTGTTGTTGGTCCCCTTACACTGGCCCTGGTGGTTCTAAACTCACAAAGTTTGGGAGAAGGAGGAGATTTATTTTGCCATCTCAGAAGTGAATTTCTGCGGATCCCGCTCTGTGATTTGTCCTTCATAAAGGTGAGCACTTTGTCCCTTTGTGGTGACGGGCAGTGGGGGACAGAGAACCAAGGAAATCTCATTTCAAAGCCAAAGACGTACTATGTGACTCAGTGACTCTCTAATATCATGTTATAGACAGTTGCTAATTTGCATGAGGAATTCCCTACATGAATGAAACCATAGACCTCGAACGAATCCCCATCCCCCTCAAAAAACAAAAACAAAAAACCCCACAAACAAGCACATTGACCTTAATCAGGATGCATTATATAAATGCAGCTCCCTCCTCCAATATCAGAGGGACAATTTTTTTTTTTAATTAAAGCTTTTTATTTTAAATATATATTCAAGGATAATTTTCAACATTCATCCCTACAAAACCCTGTGTTCTATTTTTTTCCTTCTCTTCACTCACCCTCTTCCCTCCCCCTCCTCCCTCTCGGCAAGTGATCCAATATATGTTTAACATGTGTAATTCTTCTATACATATTTCCACAAATATCATGCTGCTCCAGAAAATTAGATCAAAAAGGAAAAAAAATAAGAAATAAAACAAAATGCAAGCAAACCACAAAAAGAGTAAAAATACTATCTTGTGGTTCACATTCAGTTCTCACAGTCCTCTCTCTGGGCATAGATGGCTCTCTTTATCATAAGATCTTTGGAGCTGGCCTGAATCATCTCATTGTTGAAGAAAGCCACGTCCATCAGAATTGATCATCACATAGTCTTGCTGTTGCCATGTATAATGATGTCCTGGTTCTGCTCAGTTTACTTAGCATCAGTTCATGTAAGTCTCTCTAGGCCTCTCTGAAATCCTCCTCCTGATTGTTTCTTACAGAACAATAATATTCATATACCACAATTTATTCAGCCATTCTCCAATTGATGGGCATCCACTAAGTTTCCAGTTTCTTACCACTACAAAAAAAGGCTGCCACAAACATTTTTGTATACTTGAGTCTCTTTCCCTCCTTTAGGATCTCTTTGGGATACAGGCCCAGCAGAAAAACTGCTGGATCAAAGAGTATGTACAGTTTGACAGCCCTCTGGGCATAGTTCCAAATTGCTCTCCAGAATGGTTTTAATCTGTTCACAGTTCCACCAACAATGTATCAGTGTTCTAGTTTTCCCACATCCTCTTCAACATTTGTCATTATCTTTTCCTGTCATCTTAGCCAATATGGAGGATGTGTAGTGATAGCTGAATTGTCTTAATTAGCATTTCTCTAATCAATAATGATTTAGAGCACCTTGTCATATGACTAGAAATGGTTTTAATTTCTTCATCTGAAAGTTGCCTGTTCATATCCTTTGACCATTTATCATTTGGAGAGTAGTTTGAATTCTCATAAATTTGAGTCAATTCTCTCTATATTTTAGAAATGAGACCGTTATCAGAACTCTGTAATGTAAAACATTTTCCCCAGTTTATTGCTTCCCTTCTAATTTTGTCGCATTGGTTTTGTTTATGCAAAAAAAACCAAACAAACAAACCCTTTTAAAATTAATATAATCAAAATTATCCATTTTGTATTCAGCAATGTATCCAGTTCTTTTTTGGCTACAAATTCCTTCCTTTTTCACATATCTGAGAGGTAAACTATCCTTTGTTCTTATAATTTGCTTATAATATCACTCTTTATTTCTAAATCATGAACCCATTTCGATCTTATCTTGGTATAGGGTTTTAGGTGTGAGTCAATGCCTAGTTTCTGCCATACTAATTTTCAATTTTCCCAGCAGTTTTTTTTTTATTAGATAGTGAGTTCATATCCCAAAAGCTGGAGTCTTTAGGTTTGTCAAACACTAGGTTACTATAATCATTGGTTATTTTGTCCTGTGAACTTAACCTACTCCACTGATTGACTACTCTTCTTAGCCAGTACCAGATGGTTTTGATGACCACTGCTTTATAATATAGTTTTAAGTCCAGACTCTTTTTTTGATCATGGCTTTCAAGTAGTTTAATAATTCTTAAATTATCTCACTTGGATCTATTTTCCAATTTTGTTGTTTTTTAATGAGATATTTTACATTTTTTCCTTTTAAAAAATTTTCTTTGATTCTTAATGTCTCATTGTATCATTAGGTTCTGCTTGTCCAATTCTAATTTTTAATGAATGATTTCCTTCAGTTAACTTTTTTACCTCATTTAACATTTGGCCAATTCTACTTTTAAGGAGTTGATTTTTTTCAGTGTATTTTTGTTTTTCATTTGGCCAAATCTATTTTTTAGGGAACTGTTTTCTTCAATCAATTTTTGTGCTTCCTTTTCCAAGATTTTGACTTTTTTTTTCATAATTCTCCTGCATAACTCTCATTTCTTTTCCCAATTTTTCTTGATTTTTAAAAACCTTTTTGAGCTCTTTTAAGAGAACCTTTTAATCTTTTTTTTTATATTTATTTATTTTTATTTTATTTTATAATTATAACATTTTTTGACAGTACATATGCATGGGTAATTTTTTACAACATTATCCCTTGCACTTACTTCTATTCAGATTTTTTCCCTTCCTCCCCCAAACCCCTCCCCCAGATGGCAAGCAGTCTTATATATGTTAAATATATTACAGTATAATTTAGATACAATATATGTGTGTAGAACCGAATTTTTTGTTGCACAGGAAGAATTGGATTCAGAAGGTAAAAATAACAGTTTACATTCATTTCCCATTGTTCCTTTTCTGGATGTAGCTGGTTCTTTCCATCATTAATCAATTGGAATTGGATTAGCTCTTCTCTATGTTGAAGAAATCCACTTCCATCAGCATACATCCTCGTACAGTATCATTGTTGAAGTGTATAATGATCTTCTGGTTCTGCTCGTTTCACTCAGCATTAGTTGATGTAAGTCTCTCCAAGCCTCTCTATATTTCTCCTGTTGGTCATTTCTTATAGAACAATAATATTCCATAACATTCATATACCATAGTTTACCCAACCATTCTCCAATTGATGGACATCCATTCATCTTCCAGCTTCTAGCCACTATGAAAAGGGCTGCCACAAACATTTTGGCACATACAGGACCCTTTCCCTTCTCTAGTAGTTCCTTGGGGTATAAGCCCAGTAGTAGTATGGCTGGGTCAAAGGGTATGCACATTTTGATAACTTTTTGGGCATAATTCCAGATTGCTCTCCAGAATGGTTGGATTCTTTCACAACTCCACCAACAATGCATCAGTGTCCCAGTTTTCCCACAGCCCCTCCAACATTCATCGTTATTTGTTCCTGTCATCTTAGCCAATCTGACAGGTGTGTAATGATACCTCAGAGTTGTCTTAATTTGCATTTCTCTGATCAATAGTGATTTGGAACAGAGGGACAATTGATGAACAGGGATCCATAAACCATTGTGTCTTCTTCCACCAAATTTCAATGTACCCAAACCTAGTGCTCAAGTAGAGCGATCTGGTGATATCAGGAAAAACAAAACAAAAACCAGAAAAAAGCAACCAAGATGATTAAAGGGTTAGAGAGGAGAAGGGTAGCTGAGAGGAGTAAAGACAGAACAATGGAAGCTGTTTCTTCTGCGAGAAAGACACAAAGAGGTTTTAGAATCCCTGACTGCTTTGCTGAATCAATCTGTGGGATGCTGCAGCCTAGGTGGCCAGCAAGAATCAGGTCTCTGGGGCTCTGTCCCAGCCCTGAGGGGAGTGAACTCTGAACACAGGCCAGTGTCAGCTTCCCAATTCGCAATATCTGCAAGAAAAGAGATTGAAACAAATCAAAACAAATGCCAAAACGCTTTTGGTTGAGGCTAATTATAAATATCAAACTCAGTTAAAGGAATAGTCAGTCAGCAAAAACAGTCTTGTAAGGATTTTCTTCCATACTGGCACCCCATTTTTTTCTTTTTTTTTTTTTAATTCAATAACATTTTGTTTTTCTAATTACATGCAAATATAGCCTTCAATGACATTCATTTTTGTAAGATTTTGAGTTCCAAATTTTCTTTTTCCATCCTCCTCCCTCATCACCCCCTCCCCAAAAGAACAAGCAATCACCCCATTTCTAAACTGCTTTATTTCTGTTATATTAGTTTGCAACCTTAGTGTTATCTTTTACTACAGTGATACGGTGCACTTGGAGTTATTAGAATTTGGGTTCAAATCCTACCTCAGAAATGTATTATCAGTGTGGCTCTGTAAAAGTCACTTGAACTCTGTTTCTGATTCCTAATCTGTAAAGTGATGGGGGAGGGAAGCCTGATGGCTCCTAACACCATCTGCTAAACCTCCTCCTCTCCAAAGGCCCCAGAATGGAGCAGAAGCCCACCCAGGTGGTCAGACTTTAATTCCCAGCTCTAAATCAATGACCCTACACTCTTCACTTGCCCTCACCCTTGTTCTTGCTAGATCTTTTTATTTCCATCTCTGCAACTTCTTTTAGCCCAAATGACCACCTTAGTTCAGTACCTCATCACTTTCCTCAACTATTGCAAGATTATTTTTTCCTCCCTCCCTTCCTCCCTTCCTTCCTTCCTTCCTTTCTCCCTCCCTCCTTCCCTTCCTCCCTCTTTCCTTTTTTTCCTTCCTTCCTTCCTTCCTTCCTTCCTTCCTCCCTTCTTTCCTTCCTTCCTTCCTTCCTTCCTTCCTTCCTTCCTTCCTTCCTTCCTTCCTTCCTTCCTTCCTTCCTTCCTTCCTTCCTTCCTTCCTTCCTTCCTTCCTTCCATCCTTCCATCCTTCTTTCCCCCTTTTTAGGATTACAAAGCAATTTCATTTACATCAAAACTGGAAATAAATTGCTCTTTTAACAAGTAAGTTCTCCAAGTTCCCAAGCTCCACCTTGTCTATCTTCCCTTGCAAATAGCCTCTAATATTATTATAGTCAATTCCCCTAGTTGTCTTGATTATCTCCTTGAATTATGAAAATTCTTAGTCTAAAAGGAATAAAAGAAACAATTTAAGGGAATTATTCCATCCTTCACCATGACCCTTTCCTGAGTCTTACCTTTCTCGGGGCCTGATTACATAGGTATTTCATTTGGTCTTGGATAGCAAGGCATGATGGTAATAGTCATTTTTTTACCCCAACTATGACCTTCCTCCAGTCTCACCATTGCACAGGCCCCTGCTGTCCATCTGATGATTCAGGCCACTTGGATCTGCCTCCCCAAGTCATGATCAATTTTGTACAAAGGAGCTTTCATGAAGTGCAGGAAAGGAAAGATATGGTTCAGGAATTTCTAGCCTGACAGGTGACTCCTGCCTCTGGACCCCGAAGTACTTTCCCCCTTCGTTCTTCTCTTCCTCATCATCAGCCTCCAGGTCAGGGTTGGAAACAGGCCCACTGTGGGGCTTGGGACCTTTTCACTGTTGGAGTTGAGGGTTTTGAGGCTGAGGGAGAGGGCTATCTCAGACAGAGAAAAGCCCAGCCGGGTCAGGAGCTGACCTGGCCCTCCCAACCGATGATCTATCAGCAGCAAAGTACAGACTTCCTAAAAAATTTCAGCAATGGAGACGATCAGGCTCAAGTCTCTGGAGACCAATTGGAACCAAGCAGCCCAAGCCAAAGGAAAGAATGCCACAGAGAAAGAATCTCAAATATGTCTAGGAGGTGTCCTGTGTTCTAGAAAAGGAAAATTTTTCTTAGATGTTGACAAATGCATATTTTAAAAACATGAGGAAAAGGGGAAAGTCCCAGGAGCACAAATTGTACTTGGTGCATGGTGACAGTTGTACACTGGAGATCTAGTTAGGTCTAGGTCTAGGTGCAGCAAGGTGGAGCAATGGATAGAGAATTCTGCCTCTTTTCAGAACGGCCTGAGTTGAAATCTAGCCTCAGACACTTACTAGCTGTGTGACCCTGGGCAATCCTTGCCTCAGTTTACCCATATGTAAAATGGGGATAAAAATAGCAACTGCCTCCCAGCATTGTTGTGAAATGAAATGAAGCACAGGGCCTGGTACAGAGTAAAGTGCTATATAAATGTTAATAGTTGTTAACTATAATTGTTATTAGTTATTGTTAGTTCATCCTTCTGTAGGAGGCTTTATGTGAGGGTCCATCAATTTCTTCCAATTCTGGTGCTTAATACCAGAATTGAATCTTCCCCATTGAATTACATGGACTTTTGAGTGAAGTAGAAGGCAGATAACAAGCATTTATAAACAGTTGCAATGTGCCAGGCTAAGAAGATTTATTGAGAACTTAATAGTCTGGGGAAAACCACCTGCAAAAGGTAGGACTTGAGTTGTCTTTTTTTTTTTTTTTTTAACTTTCAATAGTATTTTATTTCCAGATACAAATAAACTTTAACAATCATTTTTGTAAGACTTGTGTTCCAAGAAAACATACTGCTATAAGCAAAACATAAAAGAAACGAACATTATGCATATGTAGTTATTTTTTGTATTTATGCTGATTTCCTTTAAGTGAATTGAAGTTTTCCCTTGCCTTGCCTTCCTTGCCCTCACCCTACACCACTGACACTTTTACCTCTACCATTTATTCTCTATGTATTCACAATTTATTAGTATTTGTACTATCAGAGGAGATTCATTTTCAAAACTGTTTTATTATTTTTAATATTTCAGTATCTACCAATTTGCATTACTTAAGATTTTGATTCTGGACAGGTAACAGTAAAATCCAAACATGAACTAATAATTTGCTTTAATCTACTTTTGCCTTTGAGTTGGGGGGAAGATAAATGAATAGTTAAATAAAAAAAAAAAGTTAAAAAAGGTTTTTTTCTTTCTTTTTCCTTTTTTCCTTTTTTTTTTTTTTTTTTTGGCCAGTAAGTGCTTAAAGCTTTTCAGATGATCTGAAAAATGACAGTAAGTATTTTACTTACAATTCCAACTTGTATATATTTATATCTTAAATATTGTAGAATTTTCTGTGGATTGCTGTTTATTTGTAATCTGATAGTTTATAACCACCCTGAATTTTGCCACTTTTGAAATAAAAGTTGCTAAATATATTGTTTTCATTTCCTGCTGGAAATCAAACTTAAGATGCTAGAATTTCACTCATGATTGAAAGTGTTGATTGTCATGATATGGAGTTATCTATATGTAATTGAGTCTAAGCATTTTTCCAACATGCTAAATTATTGTGTGCTGATTATTGTTGAATTTGCCACTTTTATCTTCTGAGCAGGAACTTGTTTGAAAGTCTTCAGCAAAACTTTGATTAATGTACCATCTCTTCCCATCTCTCAAAACTGTCCAGAAATCTATCAGAAACTGGATTTGTAATATATTGAAACATTATATTGCTTTTTGTTTTCATTTTAGTCTTATAACTGCCAAATTGTTATGATGTTATTAAGGATTTTGTGTGTTTATATATATGTGTGTGTGTGTGCATATAAACTATATATGTATATGAAAACTAAAACACTATTTGGTCAAACTATATTTTCCTATTGAATATACAAATGTTTTCAAGGTTGCAAAAAGTGTACAGTTGTGAAACAAGTTATAAATAAAGACTTGTATAAAAATTTAAAAAAGACTTTGTGTTCCAAATGTTTCTCCCTTACTCTCTTACCTCCCCCTCCCCAAGACAGCAAGCAATTTAATATAGATTAAATATGTGCAGTTATTCTGAATATATTTCCATATTCATCATGTGCAAGAAAAATCAGATCAAAAGGGAAGAAAAAAAACTCAAGAAAGAAAAGCAAACCAACAACAAAAAAAGTGAAAATATGCTTTGATCCCCATTCAGTCTCCAAAGTTCTCTCTCTGGATGGAAATGGCTTTTTCTGTCACAGGTCTATAGGAATTGCCTTGAATCACTTCATTGTTGAAAAGAGTCAAATCCATCATGGATGATCATCACATAATCATAGTTTCTACATATAATGTTTTTCTAGTTCTGCTCATTTCACATAGTGTCAGTTCATGTAGGTCTTTCTGGGCTTTTCTAAAATAAATCGGCCTGCTCATCATTTCTTATGGAACAATAATTTTCCATTATATTCATATACCATAACTTATTTAGCCATTCCCCAACTGATGGATATTCACTCAATTTCTAGTTCCTTGCCACTACAAAAACGGCTGCTACAAACAATTTTTATTTAATTCCTTTAAACATATTTTCATATTTGTCATATTGTTCAAAAAAAATAAGCAAAAAAGGCAAAGATACTATACTTTAATCCACATTCAATCTCCATATAGTAAGGAGGCTTCTCTGCAGCAGGGTCAATATTGCCATGGCATGATTGTTGTTCTATCTATCGTCTATTTATTTTATTCCCAGGTGATGGAGTATTGAAGATGGAGTAAACTAGGTTACAATCTTTGAATTTTTGAAAGGGTGGAAGAGTCACCAATCAGAGGTTTAGTAAGTTGGACCCATATCATCATTTATGTCATTTAAGACTAATTTTGCATGGATGGCTCTAAGAAGTGACCTGCTTGAACCAGCTTTGCTGGATTGATGTCCAGATGTAGTATCCTACAAGCAAAGAAATGATCCTATTCATTTGCTGTTACATTCAGAAGTAAACGTGGTGGAATGAATGTTTCATAGCAATCACTCTAAATTTGAGACCAGTTCCCATGAACTGAAATTGTAGATAGTACAGTGTAGCCCCAGTTAGAGGGAAGATGTTTTTGTACTTTGGTTCATGCAATATCTTTTCAGAATATATCCGTCTGAAAAAGCATATTGACATTGATTGGTTCAGTGAGATAGGGGCACTGATCATTAGTTAAATTAATGAAATCATAAAATGATGCTAGTTATAACTAGAATTGATATCTAGAATGAGACGCTGGACTTGGGGCTCAAGCCAATAGCTTTAGAGAAAATCCCATAACTTCTTAGGTTTATCTCTTGAAATCTAAAGCGGAGATGTGGCTATCTTTACTATAGAGATCCAAAATATTAAGATATATTTGGGTGGAATGGTAATTTCAGGATCATGCCATAATTGCAACAGCCTTTCATTGGACTCTCTGCTTCTAATATCTCTCCTCATTAATCTATTTTTTCACATAGCTGCCAAATTGATATTCCTAAAAACAGGTCTGAGTGTCACTTTTTAGTCATCCATTATTGTTATCTAGGACAGGGGAATCTCGACTGAGAATACATTTGTCCCCAGATAGTATGAGAAAGCTTATCAAGGACCTTTGTGGAATATTTTACGAATAACTATGTTTTTCTATTGAAATATTGTAGAAACTTCAAATTGATTTCCAATTAATGAGTTCCACAACTTTTATTTTACCTTTGGAGAAGAAAAATTAGTTTCTTTATTTTCTTATGCTCATATCCATTAAACTCTAGAATTTATTTCCTTTCCTATTAAATAGAGATATAGGAAGGTTTGCTGAAACATCAAGGAATATATTATACCATAAACAGTAAGAAACCCTTGATCTAGGATAAAATACAAATTTCTCAGCCTGACAGTGAAAGACTTCTATGATCTGGTTCTGTTTCTCTTTCTATTCATTTCATTTTGCTTCCAGTTAAACTGGTTTGTCAGCAATTTCCTGTACATGACATTCCATCTCTGGTTTTCTTGCCATTACAGAGTTGGTCCCTTGTGTCTGTATTTTCTCCCTCCTTACATTCACTTTGTAAAATTTTTCCCTTCCTTCAAAGCACAGGAAAGCTTTGGGCTTTCCTGAAATCTTCCAGTTGTAAAAACTCTCTTTCTTGAGATTGCTTTGTCTTATCTTGTATGTATTTATTTGTGTACACATTATATATCCCTAAAAGAATGCAAATTCTTTTAAGGCAGGACTATTGGTTTGTTATTATTTGTTTGTCTTTGGATTCCTATTGCCTAACATAGGGGCTGGTTCTTAGTGGATACTTAATGAATACTTACTGAATGGATGTTGAAAAGCTGAACTATAATACTGGCATTATGTTGACCAAAATCTTCCCCTTTCCGGGAATCAGGCAGTCTTATACTGAATTGAAGTCTAATGTCATAGTCTTCTAGACCTTCTGGATTATGACTTTCACCTGACTTGAATATTTTTTTTTTGACAGTACATATGCATGAGTAATTTTTTTATAACATTATCCCTTGTATTCATTTTTCCAAATTTTCCCCTCCCTCCCTCCAGTCCCTCCCCTAGATGACAGGCAATCCCATACATTTTACATGTGTTACAATATAACCTAGATACAATATATGTGTGTAAATACCAATTTCTTGTTGCACATTAAGTATTGGATTCCGAAGGTATAAGTAACCTGGGTAGATAGACAGTAGTGCTAACAATTTACATTCACTTCCCAGTGTTCCTTCTCTTGGTGTAGTTGTTTCTGTCCATCATTGATCAACTGGAAGTGAGTTGGATCTTCTTTATGTTGAAGATATCCACTTCCATCAGAATACATCTTCATACAACATTGAAGTGTACAGCGATCTTCTGTGAACATTATTTATATACTGCATACAGAGGCCCAATTTTATATATGTTGGCACTAAATACCCATTCCAGAATAAGGATTCTTCAACATATTTGAAAAATGATCATCTCCACTACCCAGGGACCTCAGTTAACTTTGTTCAACTTTTCAGGAAAATTTCCTTTACTTTGACCAGTTATTCCAATTTTTTTATCTAGGACTAAGCAGAACAAGTTTAATCTTTTCCATAGCAGCTCTTTGAATACTTTCAAGAATCTTTATTTCTAAAATTAAACACCTCCTGTTCCTTCAATAAGTCTTCGTGAGGCATGGTCTCTAGCTCTTTTGCCATAATGGTCACTCTCTTATGTTCTAGTCACAGTCTGGATTGTCTAGATCCTTTTTGGTGATCAGAACTGAATATCGTGCTCCAAAATTGATTTTATGACTATGGTGAGACTATTTCTTCCCTCATGGATTCTGAAAAATATAACATACAAGACCTTTTAAATAACCCTTCAAGATAACATTAGCTTTTAAGTTTGGGATTCTCATTGACTTAAAATTGAAATCTACTAAGACCTCTCGATTTATATAACTATAAGATAAGTGCACACACACATATATAATATACATATAAATACAATATACTATACAATAATATTATATTATATGTACAATATACAATATACAATAATATGATCTAGAGAAGAAAAGGGCAAGAAAACCCAAAATAGGATCACAAAGAGTTGGACACAACTGAAAAACTGAACAACAACATACAATACATATACATATATGTCTTATACATATAGATTTGGGAAACGATTTTAGTAGACTTCCAATTTCAATATGAGTCAACAGTATGATATGACATAATATACATTTCCATCTATATGTTAATGAGTCTTGTCTTTACAACACAGAAAATTCACTTATCCCTCCATATTGAACCCTCCTTTGTGGTAAAGAAAAATAATTAAACAAAAACATCTACAACAGTGACTGTATCTAACTGCATACAATAGTTATTCCTCTGCTTCTTAGCTATGAGTACTACTGCAAGTAGTTTGATCTAATTTGGAATTTTGTTTCTACTTTTAACTCCCTTGGGGTATATGACCAGTAGCAAGATATAGACATTTTAGTTATTTTTCTTTCACAATTCAAAATAGTATTACTGATTTTTAACATGGTTATATACAACTTGCAATTAAAAATGTTATTTTTAACTATTGCCTCTTGATCTTATATATTCATTTGTATCTATTTCTATATATTTTAGATATGAGACTTTTATTGAGGAAAATATTTTTCCTGTCATACATTTTTCTTCTCATTCTACATTTTCTTACATGTACCTCTTTTTCCATGACTCCCTTACCCAATAAAACGGGCATTGATAACAAGAGTTAGTAGTCATTTCTTTAAATTAAAATAGTCACAGGAATTTTTTAGTGAAGGGAATAACAAAGTAGTAAGGGAGAAAGAAAGAGTCTGTGGATATGGGCAAATCATATAGGCCATTGCAACACAGAAATCTCTTTCCTTTCATAGCCAGAAATTGGAGCAGCTGCTTCCCTCTCTAATTCAGAGCCATAGAAGAGGGACATTGTCTTTAAGGGGAACAGTTTGGGTCATCTTATCAAATCTGCTCTGATTAATACCATGTCTACTGCTCCATTCATTTTCATCTGTGATGTCAACTACAGCAGCAACAGTGGTAACATCTTTTAAAGTCTTGATAGGCAGATTTTTCTTGCACAGCATGACAAATAGGGAAATATGTTTAGAAGAACTGCACATGTTTAACCTATGTTGGATTGCTTGTTGTCTTGAGGAAGAGAGAGGGAGAAAGGGAGAAAAATTTGAAACAAGGTTTTGCAAAGGTAAATGTTGAAAACTGTTTTTGCTTGTAGTTGGAAAAATAAAATGCTATCAAAATAAAAAAATAAAATCTCAATAGGAAAGACTCAGTGCAGCTAGGTGACATAGTGTACAGTACTACACTGAGTCAGGCAAGTTTGAGTTCAAATGTGACTTTAGTCTAACTGTGTGATCCTGGGCAAATCGCTTAACCCTTTTTGCCTCGGTTTTCTTATCTGTAAAGAGAGCTGGAGAAAAAAAAAAGACAAATTATTACAGTATTTTTGCCAAGAAAACCCTGAAATAGGTTTACAAAATGTTGGACATGTTGGAAACAACTGAACATCAATAACAAAAGGACAGACCAGAGGAGCATACATCCAGAGACGGCTAAGTATAAGACTGAAAAAGTGCATGTGATGGTGGTTGGAGGATAAATTCTAAACTCTGGCTTTCAAACCACTTTATTTTCCTTCTGAAATTTCTCCAAGAAGTCTCCACAAAATAGACCAAGAAAATACAGTCCCACAATGTCAGTGATGGTGGATTCTGGAAAGTGTCCTATCTCCGTAGTGATGCTCATGAGAAATGATCTTTAATATGTATTCACTTTGTTTCTTCTTGTGCAATGTAAGCTCCCTGACAGTAGGGATTGTTTCATTCTGCTCATTTGTATCCCTAGCCTCTAGCACAATACTTTTATTCGGATATATTGGGGGAGGGCTTAATAAATGCTTTTATTTGATTGATTGAATCGTATAATCTACTTTATTTCTTTTTTAATAAAGGATTTTCCCGCTAGCCTTAATTATGAAAGGTGCTTGATGTAGAATCTCTACAAAGTTTTTATAGTACATACATATATATATATCCTTTATATTCAGTTTACTATTGGATTGATTGGAGCAATGGATTTTGCATCAAGAAGATATGAATCCAAATCCTTCCCAAACATTTATTAATTTTGTCATCCCGGGCAAGTAGTAACTTATAGTGACAGTGCCAAGATTTCCTGGATTGAACTTAATGGCTTCTGTCCCTTCTAGCTTAAAATCTAGGCTCCATTTTAAGTTTGTTGTGGTATCTGGTGTAAGATGTTGGCTTAAACTTAATTTCTGCCAGACTTTTTTCCAGTTTTCCTGTAAGTTCTTATTTTTTAAAAAAAGTCAATACTTCTACTAGTAATTTATGTTTCTGAATTTAGCAAACACTGGGATATGGTTGCTTCTATTTGTTGCTAGTCTGTTTCACTGATCTTTTCTGTTTGTTTTTGTTTTTTAAACTAGTACCAACGAGTTTTAGTGATTATTATTTTATAATATTCTTTCTACTCTTCTATTTTCTCATAATTCTTCCCTTGAGGTTCAGGGTCTTTAATCCTCCAAAAAAAATGGAAATAGACAAATATAAAAAAGAATTTTTATATTATTTTGTTCTCCAATATTCCCCCCATCTCTCCTGGACATGAACTACTATCTAGACATATTTCTCTTCATCCTGTTTTTACAAAGTTGATTTTGGACCCAAGTGTAGAGCTTAAATTTGTCCTTTTAAAATTTCTTTTTGAAAGGAAGTGTGGTGTAGTAGAGAAAGGGAAGGTCTCCAAGTCAAAAGGGCTTGAGTTCAAATTTCATGACTGAAACATTTTAGTCACATAGCACCTAATGCTATGGGAAAGTCAACTAACTCCATTAATGCCCTAAACACTTCTGTATAACTTTCTATATAAGTCTAGAATATCCATGTATACACACACACACACAGTATTACATACATATAGATACATATGCATAGTATCACCTATATATTAATATATTGTGTATAGCTTAAATAGACATATATATTTATGTATGTATATATCTTGCTGAATTATATAAAATTTCTTCAACAGAAACTTTTTATATGACATTTTTGAAATCACATATTCTCCTCCAAAATATCTATTAGATCGAGCTCATTAAAGATCCTCTATCTATCATCCAACATGCTGGCTGAATCTCCTAGCTTCATGTCTTCTGAAATTTGAACAATGTCATGCCTCATGCCTCCTATTACCCTTAATCAACTCATGGATATATTGAAGAGCACAAGGAAATTTCTGGATAAACACCAGCTAAAAGTAAGCACTTGGAGATTTGATCCTTCTTGGAAGTATTCCAGACACTGAAAAGCTATTCAAAGCCTACCAAGTATGAGGAGTTCTGAGATATCTTTAAAATGAATGAAAATGAACAGGGAAATAATATTCAACCAAACTAGTAGAAAGGATGGATTTAATGTTCTCCTGGTCCCTCAAATTATCATGTATATTAATTATCTTGACATTTTGTTCCAGCATGCTGGTAGAATGCAATCTCCCATAACATAAGGACTATTTTTATTTGGGACTTTGAAGCCCCACTGATCAGCATGGTGCCTTGTATATAGAAAGTGTTCAATTAACTAGATTGGATATGAAGGCAGAAAAACTGTGCTACTACTTTCTAGTTTTGTGACCTATAGGCAATTCATTTCACACCTCTGAGGCTCGATTTTGCTCAACTACAAAATGAAAATAATAATGTTTCCAGTACCTATCTCATCAGGTGAAGCTCACATGAAAGATTACTTCTAGAATACTTTATAACTTTAAAAGCATTGGGGAGTAGTTAGGAAGAAACTAGATTAATCTATCATAATAAGCTTAAAATGGTAAATATGCTATTTATAAAAGATCATACCAAATAAAGATTAGAAGAAAAAAATTAGGAATTTTTCAAAACTATGACTAGAGGAAGAATTATTAATCAATAAGTAATAGTAAAAATCACAACAGATAAAATATATAACCTGGTTAATTGATAATTGAATTGATAAATTGAAAAGATTTTACACAAACAAAATCAATGCAACAAGGATAAGAAAGAAAATTACTGATTTGGGAAAATCTTTACATAAAATATCTCTAAGAAGAGTGTGATAACAAAAACGTAATTAATTAACACAAATATATAAGACTTCCATAGATAATTGATTAAAGGATATGATTAAAGTTTACAAATGAGAATTGCGAACTATTATCAACCATATGAAAGGTTATTCATGAATCATTAATAATAAGAGAAAATGAAGGTCAAAACAATTCTAAGTTTCCAAGTAAAACCTACGACAATTGGCATATTTTTGTTGGAGCTGTGAAAAGGTCCATTCATACTAAAAAGTAATTTGGAATTATCCTGTTTTTAAAAGTGGCTAAAAAAATCTGTACTTTTTGATCTGGAGATTCTACTGCTAGACATACATCTCAAAAAGGTTAAAGATAGAAAGAAAAGTTTCATATATACTAAAATATTCATAGCAGTCCTTTCCATGGGAATAACAAATTTGAAACAAGGTTGATACTCATTGATTGAAGAATGCCTAAACAAATTGTGGTACCTGAATATAATGGATCATTTTTGTGCCATAAATAGAATTCAGAGAAACATGGGAAGACTTATCTGAACTGTTGCAGAGGGACATAAACAGAACTCAGAAAAATACATATGTGATTACTACAGCAACATAAATGAAAAGAACAAAAAAAAAAAAAAAAAAAAAAAAAAAGAAAGAAAAGAAAAGTAACTGGATATTTCGCAATTATAATGACTGATCCTGGCCCTAGAGAAGAATTGAGAAAATGAACTTCCAGAGGTAGGGGAGCTATGAGTGTGATGTGTTAGTTGGTTTTGATCAACTTTTTTTTTTTGGTCTTTCTTTTTTTAATCTTTGTTACAAAGGATGGCTTGCTGGGTGGATGGGTGGGGATATAATTGGAAATGAATGTGATGTAAAAACAAAAGACATAAGAAAGACATAATTTTGTAAAAATTCTTAAGGCACAGTGTGAATGTGAGCTCTTCTATCAACACAATAGAATACACTATAACCAGGAAAAATTCGAAATATGTAGACTATGTTAATACTTGGAAATAAGAACATGAAATAAGGTTAAGGAAAAAAAAAGGCAGAACATAATATGTATCCACTGAATCATGTTAAGTTAAATGCATGCCCACTAACAAAGATCAGATTATCTGGAGAGATGTAAGTCATTTAGTTTAATGTTCACTGAATTCTTCCCACCTAATCTCTACCTCTATGTAATTGCTTAAGTCAAAAACAATGTTGTTGGTTTTTTTAAAAGAAAAAAAAATGGAGCTGAGGCTCTTTTTGAATGCTGGCCCACAAAAGCCTGGCTGACCTTCAGTCAGATACCTTCTAGTTGGAACTATGTCTCATCTTCCTTCCCCTGGCCTTATCCATAGAGAATAACCTTGGGCCAACCTTGAATGGAACCTCATTCTTCTATCTGTATTTCTGGAAGGAATCCATGTTCTGGAGATGAGAAGGCTAGAGGAAAAATGGAACTGCCACAGGCTGTTGGGCCCTCATCTGTGTCATGGTAAATAACCCATATCCCCTGTCTTTTTTCCCAGGGAGGGTTGAAGTGACAGCAGGGGACCAATTATTCATGAAATTTTACTTGTCCCAATATGGTGTACACCTTGGTGAGAATTTAGAAAAGGCAAAATGAAAGCATGCCTTTGACATCTGCTCTGGTCATTTTGAGCATAAGTAATGCTGCAAGATTCTACAACATTCCACCAGTCTGTGAACACTTTGTCTCTGATAACTTTGTGGCCCAAGGCAAATTACCCCTGTTCAGCTTCCTTCTTTGTGAAATGAAAAACTTGGGCTGAATAGTCTTACGGTTTCTTTCAAATCTATAAGTCTCTGTGGGTTTTTCCCCCCTACATATATTTTGGGGAAGGAAGGAGGGAAGAGCAAAATAGTTAATGGTTATATCAGTGACATTTGGTATATTTGAATTATATCACACTTTTTAAAAAAAACCTTAAATCCGAGTGAACTAAAAATATCTCCTAAATCTTGAAAAAGAGTTTTTAAAATAAATTTTATCTTTACATTGCCTTCATTTATAAATATATCCTTCTTTTTCCTCTCTGTTTCCCCTTTGTAGCATCCTTAGGGGGAAAAAAGAACTAAAAGGGACAAAGTAAAAACAGTTTAATAAAACAAATATATCAAATGGTTTTGACAGAATATAGACTTTGCTCTCTGCCAAAAAATGTGTGTCTGTGTGTCTGAGAGACAGACAGACAAAGAGAGACACAAAGAGAAAGAGACAGAGAGATAGAGATAGAGAGACAGAGAGATAAGAAAGAGACAGAGCAAAACAGAGATAAGACAGAGAGAGAATTATGATTATTTAAACAATTTTTAATGATTTAAAAATATTGCAAATGAATTATACAGCAAGAGTGTTGCAAAGGGTGGATGACATTAGAAAAATGAATCAATATAGATGGAGGAGTAGTAATAATGAGAGTGAGGGTTCCCCCCCTACTCAATAAACCCCAGAAAGAAATAAGAGATTTCTCTTTGCCTTTTAGAGCCTTTCACAACCTGGCCTCTTTTTACCTTTCCAATCTTCCTGTCTTTATTCCCCTCCATGTACTTCTGATCCAGAGATGCAGCGCTTCTTGCTGTACTAACCTAGCACAAAACACACTCTGGATTGTGCATTTTCACTGACTCCTTCCCATCCCTAAAATGTTCTCTTTGTTAATTTCTACCTCTTAGTTTTTCTGGCTTTCTTGGAGATTCAGCTCAAGTTCATCAGATGATGATCTGCAAGAGTTTTTTTCCATTCCCGTCATTACTACTATCTTCCCTCCTAGATTGCCTCCCATTAATACGGTATTTATCTTGTATGCATGAGATAACAAATTGTTATTAGCAAGCTAGATGGCATGGTATTTAGAGTGCTGTACTTGGAGAGGAATACTTGAGTTCAAATTTGACTTCAGACGCTTACTAGCTGCATGACCCTGGGCAAGTCACTTAACCCTGCTTACCTCAGTTTCCTCATCTATAAAATGAGCTGGAGAAGGAAATGGCAAACCATTCTAGTATCTTTGCCAAGAAAACCCCAAATGGGGCCATGGAGAGTCATTGCCATTTCCTTCTCCAGTTTATTTTACAAATGAAGAAACTGAAACAAATAGGTTTAAGTGACTTGCTCAATGTCACACAGTTGTCTGACTGAATTTGAACTCAGGTTTTGAACTACCCAGATGCCCTTTAAATATGTTACCACCTTCTATTAGATTATAAGCTCCTTTACATCAGGCCAGTCTCACACTACTTAGCACAAAGGTGATAAATAGCAATAGAGAGAGGGACTAGACTTGGGATTTATTTGGCATAAGAGAGCTTCCAGGTGAGGGAATTCCCTCTACCAATGTAGGATGGTCCCATCTTTTCAATTTTATTCTTGGAGAATTGTGCCATGGAGGAGAGAGAACCAACCTCAAAACCAGAAAGACTTGGGTTGGAGTCCTACCTCAGACAAACAAGCTTTGTCTAGATGTTAGGATTACTAAGTGAGAACTCAGGTTGTCTGGACAGTGACAAGGTGAGAATTCAGGTTTTCTGGACAATTACAAGGTGAGAACTCAGGTTGACTTGATAGAGGGGGCAAGCTCATTGGCTGGGGTGGTTCTTCCCAGAAGCCCTTGCATTATCCCACGCCCATTCTCTGGGAGGATAAAAGAGACAGCACTGGGCCCAGAGAGCAGATCGGCCTGGAGAAGGATAAGAGCTGGAGGAGATTCAAGGAGAAGACTCTGAATTGCATCAGGCTTGACGGGGCTCTCTGCAGGAACGGAAGTCACTTCTCTGGACAAGAGTTAACAGCAACTGCCTGGAGACAACGGTTCACTAGGAAGAAGAATCTGTCTGAGAGATTTGAGTAGACACAGCAGATCTCTTCCCAGAGAGTGATCCGGCAGCTTCTAGAGACGACAGCTCGTTACAATTGGCGCCCATAATCTTGTTGCTGCGTACAATGTTTTCTTGGTTCTGCTCCCTTCACTTAGCATCAGTTCATCCAAGTCTTTTCAGTATTTTCTGAACAGAATCTATTTTTTACTGGCACAGTCTTTGACAACTAACTTCAGGTTAATGCATGTCAATGCTGAATCACAGAAGGAGGACATTAGGGAAGTTGCATAAATATATTCGTGTATACATATACATACATTATAAATGCAATATGAGAAAGCAAAGTCGTCCCCCCTCCATATGGGGCACTCCATATTGTGGTAGGTCAATGTGCTGGAACATATATGTTCAAAGGAGTACCTGCTTCAAAGTCATAGAATTATTGGATGTAGAAGCAGAAAGGGACCTACTTATTCCAATCCCTTCATTTAAAAGATGGACAAGGCTTGGAGAAGTCTAAGAGATTGCATGAAGCTTCAGTGGATGAATCAAACTCAGGTTATCTGCCTCCAGATACGAGACTCAGTCAGCACCCACACTTGGTCTTCCCACTATGTTTGACTCTCCAGTCTGCTTTGCATGCTAGGCAACTAGAGAGCCCAGTGGATACCACATTGCTTAGGCGGTCAATAAGACCTGAGTTCAAATGTAATCTTAGAAACTCATTATGTTGAATGTCTGAGATCAAATTTGAACTTAGGTTCTCCTGATTCTATTCTATCCATTGCATCACCCAGTTGTCCCTACCTTCGAAGGTTGTTGTGAGAATCAAATATTTGCAAAGCATTTAGAACAATTCTTGGCACATAGTAGGTGCTATATAAATGCTTATTTTCTTTCCTTTCCTTTCTCCTTTGCTTCAACTGCTTCTCACTCTAGCACTTTCTCAATTTTTACAGCTTTTTAATCCTGGAACATATCTTTGTATATGAAGTCCCCTTTTCCTATCGGTGAGTTCCTCCTGAGGCCTCCATTTTGGGGAAGAACCCTCATTTATTCCTCTTCCAGTTCTGATTCTGATTCTCTAGACTTCACCATGTCCACTTGTAACTACCTTCCTTCCCAACTACTCCTCAGCTTCCCCATTAAAATGGAAGCTCTTTGAGGGCGGGAACTGTCTTTCTTTTTGTTTATATTTTTAATCTTTAGTACTTAAACAGTTCCTGGCCCATAAGTGCTTAATAAATACTTGATTGAGTGACTCCAGTAAAACTGCTCAAAGCATTTTTAAAGTTTCTTGCAAGTATAGATTGGACCAGAGTCTGCATTACTGGACAGGGTACCTGACTTTCTTAATTTACAGATGAGAAAACTGGAATCCAAAGGATGGAAGTAATTCAACCAAAGTCACACAATTACAGAACCAGGTCCTTGCTCTCTAAATCCAGCAATCTTTCCATTGTATGAATTATTTCTTATTTTTTTTAATATACAACTTGTTTGTACATAGTTGTTTACTTTTTTTCCTCTCCTATTAGGTTGTATGCTCCTTGAGAGCAGGGATTGTCTCTTCCTTCCTTCCTTCCTTCCTTCCTTCCTTCCTTCCTTCCTTCCTTCCTTCCTTCCTTCCTTCCTCTTCCTTCCTTCCTTCCTTCCTTCCTTCCTTTCTTTCTTTCTTTCTTTCTTTCTTTCTTTCTTTCTTTCTTTCTTTCTTTCTTTCTTTCTTTCTTTCTTTCTTTCTTTCTTTCTTTCTTTCTTTCTTTCTTTCTTTCTTTCTTTCTTTTTTCTTTCTTTCTTTCTTTCTTTCTTTCTTTTTTTCTTTCTTTCTTTCTTTCTTTCTTTCTTTCTCTTCCCAGCATTTAGCATAATTCCTGGCACAACAGTTTGCACTTAACAAATGTTTGTTGACTGACTGACTATACCACAATCCATTTTCAAGGGAAAACAATTTATAGAGGTCATTCAGTCAATCATATAGCAGAAAAAGAAGTTTATTCAAGGTCAACTAATTAGTGCCTGAGCTCAGACTGAAAGCTAGATTTTTCTAATAGACCATGTCCTTCAGGTCACTGGCTTCACAATTGCCTTCTGAGTTTGTTGTTCAGTCTTTTCAGGAGTTGCAAAGTCTTTGTGACTTGTGACATTTGGGATTTTCTTAGCAAAAATCTGAACTGGCTTACCATTTCCTTCTCCAGTTCATTTTTTAGATAAGGAAACTGAGGTAAACAGGATTAAATGACTTGTCCAGGATCATACAGCTAGTAAGTATCTGAAGCCAGATTTGAACTAAGGAAAATGAATCTTCCCAGTTTTCTATCTACCACATCATCTTTTTTGCCCAGAATTCTGAATTAAGACAGGCATTTTCATCATTGTCTTTTTACAGATATGGAAAACTGAGGTACAGAGGGCAGGAGCAATGTCACAAAGCTATTTGGTGATAGATTCAAGATTAAAAGTCAGCTCTTTTCACTCTTAGGATAGGGTTCTTTCCACAACCCCATCCTTCTTCCCTATGTTATTGACTGAAACCAAACCTGGGAAGAAATAAGGATATCTTAGGTTACCATATATTCCTAATTCTTTTGGATCAGTTGCTGCTGAGAAGGAATTGGGTTTGTATTGCTTTAATCATATATCATGGTCTTTCCTTCTCTCTACCTAAAAGAGAAGCTTCCTGTTGCCCTTAAAATCCACTCTCCTTAGCCTGGCATTCATGACCCTTTGCAAACTATTTCTTTTCCTAACTTTACAATCTTATCTGCCACACAGATTGGCCAGCTGGAATGGTCTACTGCCCTCTGAACACAATGTGTGCATTCCTCATTCCAGAATTTTGGACATACCAGTCCTCTTTCGTGGGAGCCTTTCCTGCCTTCTCTCTGTCCAAATGAATCCAACCCATCTTCCAAAGCTCAGTTCACATCCTCTTCATCTGAGAAATCAGTTCCATTCACAATAATTTATTAAATACCCACTACCATAATACATGGTGCTGTGATAGGTAGTATGGTTACAAAAAACCAAAAATGAGCTATGCCTTTATGAAGCTTGAGTTTTACTGATGAGGAGATACATGGAGGAAGCTAGGTAATTCAGTGGATAGAATACTGGGCCTATACTCAGGAAGAGAATATTCAGAAGACCTGAGTTCAAATCCAGCTTTAGATACTTATTAGTATCTAAGTATGACAGTATGCTGTATGAGTGAGTAATCCTCTATTTGTCTTAATCCACTGGAGAAGGAAATGGCAAATCATTCCAGCATCTTTGACAAGAAAACCTCATGGGCAGTATGTCCATGGAGCCACACAATTGAAACACAAAGGGATGCAATATAAGGTTCTTTGAGGTAGAGGGTAGAATGCTGGACCTGGAGTCAAGAAGATCCAAGTTCAAATTTTATCTCAGACATTTAGTAACTATATGATTTAACTTCTTTTTGCCTCAGTTTCCTCAACTCTAAAGTGAATTAATCATAGCACCTATGGGGTGCTCTTGGGGTTTTTATGAGGATCAAATGAAATAATAGTACTACTTTACAAAGCAGTACCTAGCATATAGTAGACACATATAAATGCTTATTCCCTTCCTCCTTCCTTCCCATGATGCATTATCCTGCCACCAAGATCGTGGATCACATATATAAAGTATATACAATTTAGGGAAAGGAGGAAACATTAATAATTGGGGAGATATAGGGTGTGGCCTTAATTGGAGAAATATAGGATGTAGTTTTGTTTAGCAAATGTTATTTGATTTGAGCTTTGAAAGGAGCGAGGCATTCTAAGAATTGGAGATAAAAAGGGAGAATATGCCAGGCATGGGGTGCTATGAAAATTTGTAGAGGCAGGAAATGGAACATCCTTTAAGGGGAATAGCAACTAGCCCAGTTTGGCTGGAAGGAGTAGGGTTGATGACTGGGAGTATCAACTTTAAGGATCTTTATGGCCTCTGAAGGCCCATTCTGTCTACACTGTCCCCACTGCCTGGTCAGGTCCTACTTCCAGGAATTAAGGAAGCTGACAGTGGGTCTTGACCAGATAAGGAATATTTATTATCAATCTATAAACATTTTTAAGGACCTCCTTTAAAAGTACTAGACACTGGGAAATAACAGAAATATAACTTCAAGATGGTCTCTGCCATCATTTTACTAATGAAAGAATGAGTTTTATTCTCTAAGCACAGGATGAATTGTTATTAAATGTTGTTTAGTTGTTTTTCAGTCACTTCCAACTCCTTATAACCCCATTTGGGGTTTTATTGGCAAAGACATTGGAATGGTTTGCCATTTCTTTCTCCAGCTCATTTTATGATGAGCAAACTGAGGCAAATAGGGTGAAATAATTCACCCAGAGTCATACAGCTAGTAAGTAAGACTGGATTTGAACTCAGGATGATGAGTTTTCTTGATGCCAGACCCAGTGTTCTATCCACTGAGCCACCTAGCTGTCCCATGTTATCAAATGGTTAGACTGCAACATTTGAAGGGTGTTACCCCTGCCTGCAGGAGCATAAATATCCAGCCCCAAGTGGCCTGTAAAATCTTCCAGGCAGAGATCACTGGCCTAACAATTCCTGCCCTGGAATCCAAAGAAACACAAAATTGACCGTGTCTTCAAGGACAGGTGACCTGGAGTCTGGTACTGCTATTATCTGGACTCATTTATGTCAGAGTCTGTTTGCTACATTTCTCTCTCAGTTCTAGGTGGAGTTAACAACTGAAAAACAACTGAACTGAGTTTCCAGTTCCTTCACTTAAAACAAAATAAGAAACACAAGAGCAGGCAAAAAACCTGAGGCCTGAATCTACAGGACAATGTATCAATTTAGGATGAAGAAGGAGGGAAGAAGAAAAGAATAAGCATTTATATAGCACCTACTATGTGCCAGACACTATGCTAAGCACTTTACAAATATCTCATTTGATTTCCACAACAAGCCTGGGAGGTGGCTGCTGTTATTATCTCCATTTTTAAAATTTCTTTTTAAAAAAATTACAAAATGGAAAAAAAAAAGTCATAAGCCATTGCCATTTTTTTTTGGCTGAGACATTTGGGGTTAAGTGACTTGCCCAGGGTCACACAGCTAGAAAGTGTTAAGTGTCTGAGATCACATTTGAACTCAGGTCCTCCTAACTTCAGGGCTGGTGCTCTAACCTATACACAGCAGAACACAAGAGAGGATAGAGCAATAAATTTCCATTTCAAGAAAGCTTATATAATAACATAATATGTATTGTGTTTAGAGCTGTCCATTTTTTCTTTGTTTCCTTGTAGTTTTTCTTTTGTTCTCTGCTATGGTACACTTTTTGGTTTGTTTTTCCCTTCACCCCACAAAGAAGTCTAGTTGTAGCCTTCGATAATTCTTCTAAAGTGTGGATACATCAAAGGATATGAACAGACAATTTTCAGATGATGAAATTAAAACTATTTCCACTCATATGAAAGAGTGTTCCAAATCACTATTGATCAGAGAAATGCAAATTAAGACAACTCTGAGGTATCATTACACACCTGTCAGATTGGCTAAGATGACAGGAACAAATAACGATGAATGTTGGAGGGGCTGTGGGAAAACTGGGACACTGATGCATTGTTGGTGGAGTTGTGAAAGAATCCAACCATTCTGGAGAGCAATCTGGAATTATTCCCAAAAAGTTATCAAAATGTGCATACCCTTTGACCCAGCCCTACTACTACTGGGCTTATACCCCAAGGAACTACTAGAGAAGGGAAAGGGTCCTGTATGTGCCAAAATGTTTGTGGCAGCCCTTTTCATAGTGGCTAGAAGCTGGAAGATGAATGGATGTCCATCCATTGGAGAATGGTTGGGTAAACTATGGTATATGAATGTTATGGAATATTATTGTTCTATAAGAAATGACCAACAGGAGAAATACAGAGAGGCTTGGAGAGACTTACATCAACTGATGCTGAGTGAAACGAGCAGAACCAAAAGATCATTATACACTTCAACAATGATACTGTACGAGGATGTATGCTGATGGAAGTGGATTTCTTCAACATAGAGAAGAGCTAATCCAATTCCAATGGATTAATGATGGACAGAACCAGCTACATCCAGAAAAGGAACACTGGGAAATGAATGTAAACTGTTATTTTTACCTTCTGAATCCAATTCTTCCTGTGCAACAAAAAATTCGGTTCTACACACATATATTGTATCTAAATTATACTGTAATATATTTAACATATATAAGACTGCTTGCCATCTGGGGGAGGGGGTTGGGGGAGGAAGGGAAAAAATCTGAATAGAAGTAAGTGCAAGGGATAATGTTGTAAAAAATTACCCATGCATATGTACTGTCAAAAAATGTTATAATTATAAAATAAAATAAAAAATTAAAAAAAAAAGAAAAAAGAAAAAAAAATAAATAAAGTGTGGATACACACACATATAAAAGATTCATCTTTATACATCTTTATAAACATATACATATATATATAATATATGTACATGCATATACATACACATATATAGATACCTATAATCATATACATATATACACATACACATTTATATGCATCTATTAAGACTGTACTAGATTTCTTTCCACTTGTCTTCTATTTCTTTGAAGGTGGATAACATCTTCCTTCATAAATCCAAGCCTTTCCATATATTTTCTAAATCCACCAGTACATCACTTCTCATACCATAGCAATATCGCAACTTTATACTGTCTGGTTATTTTAAATAGTCTAAAGCTATATTCATTAATATGGCTGACATATAGTGTAATTTCCCTATTTTTTCTTTTAATTAAATCTATTTTAGCTTTAACTTTGTCTAAGATCATAATCACTAGCTTTGCTTTTTTACATAATAAATTCTACTCCTGATCTTTATTTTATGTTTGTATGTATCTTTTATTTCCTATTCCTCCTGACTTTACTTAATTTCTACTTGGTCTCTTGCCCTCCTGTTACTTAACCTACTCCAGTCCCTTCTCTGCTGCCCCCACCCTTTCCCCTTACCCTCTTGCTTCTTTCTGAATTTTAGAAGACTTCTATGCTCTTCATATATATATATATATAAGGTGGGTGGGTATATGTGTATATTACACATATTTACATACATACACATATATGTTTTTCCTTTTTATCCCATTCCCATTAATATATCCATCTTTCTAAACCTGCCTCCCTGATCCTATTTTCTGACCCTCTTGTTTCTTTATAAATTTAGAAGACTTTTATAGCCTTCTAAAAATATTATATATAAATATAATGTGTGTGCATGCATATATATGTATTGTTTCCTCTTTAACTCCTTTCCTGATGTGAGTAAAGTTCCAGAACTACCAGCCCTCCTCCTTTATCCAATTTGTCATTCTATCCTCTTGTACCTCATTCGCATAAGAAAAAAATCCCTCTTTTTTCCTTTTCCTACATGGTTTACCTTTTTAGAATCATATCATACTCAGTTCTACCCCAAATTACTAATGACAATCTTAGACATATGTTTACATTTCCATGCATAAAACATAAAGTGTCCTTATTGAGTCCTTTATAATTAGTCTTTGATTTTACCTTATATTTCTCTTAAATTTTGCATATCAAATTTTCTATTAAGTTCAGGTCTTTTTGCAACAAAATCCTGAGAGTCTGGCAATTCATTAACTATCCCCCACTTTTTCTTTGTTCAGGATAGTGCTTAACTTTGCTGGGTATATTTTCAGCAGCAACCCTAGGTCTTTTGTAAGCAGTAACCACTAAGTAATTACTAAGTAATGTAACCACTGCTAGGTCTTGTGTAGTTCTAATTGTGGCTCCCTCATATTTGACTTTTTTCTTATTGTTCACAATATTTTCTCCTTGACCTGGGAGCTTGGGAATTTGGCTATATTTTTCTATAGGTTTTCTTCTTTAGATTTCTTTAGGTGATGGTTAATGGATTTTTTTTTCTATTTCTACCTTCCCCTTTTGTTCTAAAAACATTAGGATAATTATCTTTAATTATTCTTTGTATTGTCTTATCAAGTTTCTTTTTTTGACCATAACTTTCAGGTGGTCTTATTATTCTTATGTTTTCTTTCCTTGACATGTTCTCCAGATTAGTTATTTTTCTTAAGAGATATTTCACATTCTCTTCTATTTTTCATTCTTTAAATTTTGTTTAATTATCTCTTGGTTTCATAAGTTTATTGGCTTCTCCTTGACCAATTATAATTTTCAAGGAGTCATTCTCTTCATTGAGATTCTGAATTTTCTTCTCCAGTTGGGTGAATTAACATAATTTTCTTGGGGCTTTTTGGATTGTCTTTTTTTTGTTGTTGTTGTTGAAGTTTATCATCAATCTCTCTCATTTGGTTTTTAAAGTCTTTTTTTTTAGCTGTTCTATTAATTCTTTCTAAACAGGTGACTGTTTGATGTAGGGTAGGAGAGATTTTCTTTTCTTTTTTTTTTTTTTTTTTTTTTTTTTTTGCTTCAGTATCTTCCTTAGAAGATGAACTCTGGTCTTCTCTATTTCCAAAGTAATTTTCTGTGGTTTAATTCTTTCCCCTTTGCCTAATCTTAAAAAAACATGATAGTAGCATGTTTTTATAATTATTTCTAGTCCTGGGGTGTAAGGGATGGTGCCTCTGGCCAGGTATGTGCTGCTTTTTTCTCAGCCCTGAGCAACATCTTGGCAACACAGCTGGACCTGGTATCCCTTATCAGCAAGGGTCCCTTCAATCTTCCTCCCTTCATACGCTTACCCCCTCACGATCCAGGAAGTGAAAATGGCTATGGGGGGGCCCCCAGGACTCACTGCAGCTTGCTGTTTCAGCAGAGCTAGCCTGAAGGTGTTTATAATTCACACAGGGCAAAATCTCTGTCTAGGATCTTTGAATCTTCTCCCAGGAGGACCATTGTTCTGCCCCAACTCTTGTTTAATTTTGCTGCTCTATATTTGCCCCAAGGTACTATTTTGTCTTATTTGTGGAGAAAATCTAGAAAACTTGGAATTTTGTGACTTATTCTGCCATCTTCTCAGAATTCTCTATTATCCCCATTTTATAGTTGAAGAAACTGAAGTTAAGTGATTTGCCCAGGATAACACAGTTAATAAATGTCTGTGGTCAAATTTGAGTTCAAACCTTCCCAACTCCGGGTCCCAAATCTTATCCACTGCACCTCCAGCTGCCTCTCTCCCTATAGCATTACCTCTCATTGGACACCATTTAGTAGGAAACTAAATAGCTAAAGTCAAACTGAGAGATAAGAGGTCATCCAACAGAAGAGAAGCCAAAACTGGCTAGTCTATTGAAGATGCCTCTAATTTCCATTTCACAAATTCAGTCAATCAAAGAGGCTACCATTCACCACATAGTTAACAAACCTGAACAGAAGAAGAAAAGGAGGAGAATCTGGAAGAAGAGGAGGAAGAGGAAGAAGAGGAGGAGAAGGAGAAGAACAACAACAAGAGCAACAACAACAAGGAGGAGAACAAGGAGAACAAGAAGGAGGAGAAGAAGGAAGAGAAGGAGAAGAAGAAAAACAAGAACAAAAAGAACAACAATAAGAAGAGACAGAGATAGACAGACAGAAAGAGAGGAGAGAGGGAGAGGGTAAGAGAATGAGAGCAAACTGCAGCTGCTCCCTATCAGCTGTAAACCACAGTAATAAAACCCACATTCCTGCTCCTCTATGACAGTTTTCTTACTGAGCGTTGTTTCTTTTAAGCAATTTGTTTAATATTAATTAAAAATATATTGGTCAAGTGTTTTCAAATAGAAACTAGTTTCTCTAAGATATTGTATATGTGTGTGTGATTTAAAGGAAGTCATGAAGTGAAGGGTTACACTTTGGGACACAGAAAGAAGAAAGTTTTCTTTCCAAATCACTAGGGTTGTTTTGGCTGGGGGGCTCAACATGAATCAAAGAGTTATTGATAACTCTTTTCCTCAAAAGCAGGGAAAAGAAAAGGATATGTGAATCTGGACCTCCCCAGGCATAATTGCTAATCAGTGGTATTGAGGGAAAAAGAGACTTCATAGCAAAGGAGTATGAACCACTTTCCTCAGAAGCCGTTGCCATGGGGGTCTCAGATGTCTCTGTTCTTCCCACACAGGTTAAAGAGCCTCCTGCTTCCTCTCTCCCATTGAGGGCAGCAACTGAAGGAAAAGTCACATCCACAGAAACACTGCAAGGGAGCAGTGGGAATAGGGGACTCTATTTACCTGAGGGCAGGGGCCAGAGAGAGAGAAAAGGAAAAGTTTTCCACCTGTAACCCTCAACCACTTTTAGAAGTAGAGGCTTGTCCTGGTTGTTTTGTTATTATAATTTTTTAATTAGAAAACTTTTCTCTATTCTGAGAGTATAAATGTTGTTTTAAGCAAAAGTTTCTGCTTAAATATTTATTAGACATCTTCATGTGCTGGACATTTCCCTAAGAACTGGGAATACAAATAAGACAGTGCTTGCTCTAAAAAGTTTATAATCTACATTAAAAAAAGGAACACAAAAATTCCTAACATTACTATAATTAGCATAGAAGATATTTATGTATATATTTTCAATTTTTATTTCTTATCATTTTAATTTTTGTATTTTTATTTATATATTTTGATAGTTATTTTGTTTTTCTTTTTATTCTAATCATTTCTTGAATTTGAGCGTAGAGTTTAATTTAGCTGACTGGTGTTTTACTATTACATGGAAGTTTTATTGCCTGTGAATTTTATAATTTTGAAATGTAATTCTCTTTCCTTTTGATGAAGTACACATTTATTTTCATGTATATCTCCTGAGAAGCAACATGATTTAGTAAGTGATTGGAAAGCTCACTTTGTAGTCAGGAAGACTTGAGTTGATGTTCTGTCTATGTGCTCCTAACTTTCTTAGTGTTCTAGAGACAGCTCTCTAAGATTAAAATTTGAAATTTCCATATATAATTAGTGAAGGGAGTTTCCTCCCTAGGAATTACTTTTAATAATAAAATCACAGGTGTACTTCACAGGTTTTTTTGTTTTTTTTTCTTTCTCTCATTGGAGTTTTCATTTTGGTTGTTTTAAAAATTCTTCTCTTTATGGTTTTCTTTTGTTAAACTATTTTTGTTTTACATTTGATTTTTCAGTCTCTCTGTGTAGTTTGTTCCATTACACTTATTCTACTACATCCCTGTTGCATTTGCATATGAAAGGTTTATTTCAAGGTGCTATGTGGGTCACTCTAATAAAATGTCTAACAGTGGGTAGATGGTATACCACTGCTACTCTATTGTTAATTTGTATATTTGCTCAACTGTTTCTTGCTTAGACCATGGCTTTTACAACATTATTATGGAATAATGCTGAATGGTTAATTATGTTTCACACTTGGTAGTTGAGGTTCAGAATTAGATCTACATACTGTGCATACAGTGTCTCTATTGAGTCTATATCTTCCTCCTTCTTGTCCTTGTTCTTCTTGTTCTTCTTCTTCTTGTTGTTATTGTATCATAAAAAAGGGAAAAGGACCCACATGTGCAAAAATGCTGTAGTGGCAAGGAGCTAGAAATTAAATGGATGTCCATCAGTTGAGGAAAGGCAGAATGAGTTGCAAATATGCAAATATTATGGAATATTATTGTTCTATAACAAATGACCAGCAGGATGATTTCAGAAAGGCCTGGAGAGACTTAGATGAACTGATGCTGAGTGAAATGAGCAGAACCAGGAGAACATTGTCCACAATAACAGCAAGAATATGTGATGATCAACTATAATACAAAGTTGAAGAATAGCTCTTCTCAGCAATGTGATGGATCCAAGACAATTCTAATAGATTTGGGATGAAAAATGCCATCTGCATTCATGAAGAGAAGAACTATAGAGACTGATTTTTTTTCTCCCTCCCTTGTGTTTCTCCCCAAGACAGCAAGGAATTCTCTATAGGTTAAATGAGCAATTCTTCTAAACATATATCTATATTAGTCATGCTGTGCAAAAAAAAAAAAAAAATCAAAAGGGAAAAAAACCATGAGAAAGAAAAAAAGAAGAAGAAGAAGAAATGACAACAACAACAAAAGGTAAAAAAATACTATAGTTTGATCCTCATTCAGTTTCCATAATTCTCTCTCTGGATGTAGATGATACTTTCCATCCCAAGTTTATTGGAATTGCCTTGACTCACCACCTCACTGTTGAAAAGAGCCAACCTGAGGAAAGATTCTTGTCTTTCTGACTCCTTGTCTGTAGGTGATATTGAGTTCATATTTTCTGTGTCAGAAATGAAAACTTTACCTGTCCTTAGAAAAAAAGACTAATTCCCCCAAGCCATACAGAGGAGTACTTCTTGTAGGAAGGGCCAAAGCTAAGTTTCCTATGGCAGAAAGTGATAACCTATCTACCTGTGTCTATGTAAGGGACACCTAAATCTTCTGGATTGTATGGAGAAGCCTCATATGTCAGCAGGCATACCTCATTAAAGACAACAGTATTGGAGTCCAAGAGGAACTTTCTCAGGGAAGAATGTTGGCTCTCCTGGGGAAAGCTCAGGAGAGGTCTGGGCCATATGTTCAACAGAACTACTAATGAGCTTCCAACCATCAAAAAGGAGACAAGATAAATTGCTTGATGGGAAGTATCAGAGGCCTCACATTTGCATGCCTTCAGGGTCTAAGAAAAAGAAACACTGGACTCACATATTTGGAATGTTTACTAAATCTCAAGAGGTTCTATAGCCCTGGCCCAACAGCTGAATTTGCATTTACTGAGTCTGGAAATACCATTCAGTACAAATTCAGATTTGCCATCCAAATTTGTATTATGAGTAGACAAATACTTAACAAGACTGGTAGTGAGAGGAGTGGAATCATTTGAAAGGAAAGAAATGATATAATTGAAGCAAAAAGTCAAAAGAATACAGGATCTTAAGACTCCCATGGCAATGAAATGATCATTGGTGTGATAAGTTAGTGGACCATGTGAAACCATTTGGGCCATTGGAATGTCATCCATGAGATGGCCTATATCAGAAAAATTCAACCCCCATGACCTGGGGTCATGCTGTAATGTGTGGGCCCTGAGAAACTAAACACAGGAGCTATCTTGCAGGTGAAAACTTGAAGAAACTCACAGAAAATCTGGTGGGATAAAAAAGCCTATTTCTTTTGGAAAAATAAAGGAATTCAATAATGGAGACTATGATAGATTGACACATAAACACCACCATGAAAAAACTAGGACAGACTTATCTTTTGTTCCAATTGTAAAGATAGCTATAGAATCATCAAGGTGTCACAGGGGATAGAGAAGGGGGAAACTTATCTTCCAGAGTTCAGATCTAGTACTAGATGCTTATTAGCTATGTAACCTTGGGCAAGTCACCTAACCCTTCTTACCTCATCTGTAAAATGATCTGGAGAAGGCAAATCAATCTAGTATCTTTGTTAAACAAACAAACAAACAAACAAACAAACAAAAAATCCAAATAGGGTCATGAAGAGTTGGACACAACTGAAATTTTATTGAACAATAACAAAGATAGTTATACACCAATTGAATGTTATTGTTGGTCCTTCCTTCTGGAAGAGGACCATACATCAGGGTGATGGATCCATGACATGCAAGTGATTTGGATTTAAGTAAGAGTGGGCTGAATAAAACCACTAGGCTCACTTTCTTCTCCTTCTGGGTCCAGTGGCAAGATATAGATCTGGATGACTGGAGATGACCCTGGTTGCAGATGCATGTGCTCATGAGTTGAATAGTGTTGGTGCTTCAGGATCTGAGGTTTAAGGGCAGCTAGATGAAGAAGTGGATAGAGTACTAAGCCTGGAGTCAGGAAAACCTAAGTTCTAATATGGCCTCAATATCAGGATTCTAATGGGCAAGTCACCTGACCTCTGTCTCAGTTTCCTCAACAGCAGAATGAGAATCATAATAGTACTACCTTATAAGGCTGTTTTGAGGGGCAAATGAGATAACATGGGGAAAGTGCTTAACACAATGTCTGGTACACTATAGGCATTAAGTCAATGTTTACTAGCTTTTTTCCTAAGAGACTAGCATCGGTAAAAGGAGATAGGAATGATGTCACCCCAGATACTGAAAATCCCCCCATGGATCTATTACATCTGGATTTGTGAGACCCCACACAGGGTATACAGTGAAGACTGAAAAGTAGACTGCATTGCTTGTCTTTGATTGTGAAGCACAAGGAACCATTGTATTCCAGTCATTGTGGGAGAGACATCTGAGAAAAAAATACTTTCAAGCTTTTGAGTCAGCTTGGATTTGAACTAGTGAGTAACAAAATATTCCCATATTTGGCATATATCAAAGTGAGCTTGAATTTCCCAGGGAAATTGATGGCAAAATAGGCACCTTGGCTCTGGTATATTCAGATCTGCCATTTTTTAATAGAGTGTCAGCAGTAATTAGAACCAAGTCCAGTCTGTTCATGAAAATGGATAATGTAAACAGTTTGCTAGGACTCAATACTTGTACTCCTTAGCTGTCCAGATGATCTGAGCAAAGATTGAAAGGAAAACGATAAGTGTTGACTGTGAACATTATAAGAACACTAGCTTGGATATTTATGTCTCTTTTTAAAAGTTTTTATTAATGTATTCTGTTTCTTATGTCATCATAGTTATCCCCCAGTATTTTTCCCATTCCCCTTCTAGAGAGCCATCCCATATAACAAATAACATTTTAAAAGTGTTTTTTTTTAAATCAGTACAACTGATTGATATACTGAAAACAATCTGAAAACATGTGCAATGTGTAATACCATCTCTATGAAAAGGTAGGTTAGGGGTATCTTTTAAAATCTCCTCATTTGGAACTTGTTTGATTTTTATAACTTTGTTACATTGACTTTAGATTTTTTTTGTTGTGTGGTTGTGCTTTCCATTGATTTTTGTTATAGTCACTATGTACACGGTTTTCTTGGCTCTATTTACTTCACTCTGCATCAATTGTAAGTATGGATGTATATATGGAACTTTGTTCCATAATTTGTTTAGCTATTCCCCAATCAATGGTCATCTACTTTGTTTCCAACTTTTAGCTTACCACAAAAAGTTATAAAACTTTCTTCTTATCAATGGTTTCCTTGGAGAATAAGCCCAATAATGGAGTCTCTGGGTCCAAAAGATATGGACATTTTAAAGACTTTATTTGCATAATTCTAAATTGCTTTCCAAAATGGCTATACCATTTTACAGCTCTATCAACACAATACCTCCAGCATGGAGTATTATCATGTTTTGCCATCTTTGCCAGTTTGCAGGTTGTAAGGTGAAACTTCCAGGCTTGTTTTGATTTGCATTTCTTTTCTCATTAGTGATGTGAAGCTTTCTTTCAGGTAGTTGTTTGGCAGTTCTTTCTAGAATTATTTGATCATATCCTTTAAGCACTTATTTATCTAATGGGGAAAATTTTTTGGTTTTATAAATTTCTACTAGTTGTCTCTTTGTCTTTGTTACCAAGTCCTTATTGGAAAATTTGATACAAAGATTTTTCCCATTCATCCACTTCCCTTCTTATCCTAAAAACCAACTTTGTGCAAAAGCTTTTAAGTTTCAGGTAATCAAATATATCTATTTTATTTTTTGTAATTGTTTCTGTCTCTTGTTTGGTTGTGGATATCTCATCTACCCATACCTATGAGAGGGATAAGATTTGTTTCTCTTCTAATTTTTTATAATCTAATCATTAACATTAAAGCTTTGTATTCATTTGGAATATTTAAGGGAATGTGGTAAAAGGTGTTAGTCTAAGCCTAATTCTGCTGGACTGCTTTCCAGTTTTCCCAGAAATTGTTGTCAAAATAAAGAATTTTTCATATAGGTAATTTATGTTTCTACTTTATCAAATATTGGATTACTGAATTACTGTTTCTGATTCTCTCTTGACTAGTCTGTTCTATTGTTATGTCTCTAGTTTTTTAAACTAATATGAGGTGTTTTTAATAACTGCTGCTTTATAATATAATTTAAATTTGGAAGGTTTATTTCCCCTTTGATTCTTATTTTATTTTTTCATCATTTCCTTTGATATTCTAGATACTATTTTTTTTCCAAAGAATTTTGTTATCCATATTTAACATGTATTGGTCAACCTGCCATCTGGAGGAAGGGGTGGAGGGAAGGAAGGGAAAAGATGGAACAAAAGGTTTTGCAATTGTCAATGCTGAAAAATTACCTATGCATATATCTTGTAAATAAAAAGCTATAATTAAAAAAATTTGTTATCTTATCAAATTCTCTAACTCGATTGATATAGTATTAAAGGTGCTGAAAGTATTGTCATTTTTATGAAACTGGTATGGCCCAGCCATGAGCACTGAATATTCCTCCAGCTATACAAATTTTTGTTTATATTTTTAGGAAGTATTTTGTAATTGAATCTACATGTCTTTTATGTACTTTGGAGCACATAGATAAATTGCCAGATACTTTATGTATTTTGTAGTTTTTTAGAATGGGATCCTCCATTTCTTAAATGGATCTTGAGAAATTTTACTTTGATGTTTCCCATCTGATTTGAAGAAAGATTTCATTCAGAAACTCATTAAGAAGGGAGTTGACTTTCACTGTATAAGTGAGATGAGGGTTGGATCAGAGAAGCAACTCAAAAAATCTAGCTCACTTATTCCTTACTGTTCCAATAATGATCTAGAAAAATTCCATTTTTGGTCATCAATAACTTCAGAATGAATCTCAAGCCAATATCACAACCCAACAACCTATATATACTACTTTTTATGCTAATACTAAAGAAAAGTGGAAAGATATGACTGGGTAAAAGCTACTAAAGATGGAACAAGAGTTCCAAAGTGGACTAGTCCAATAGCCCAAGAGTTTAGTATTGTTAGAAAACTAGCAGTTCCCAGTATTGGATTTATCTAGTGGCTACCAATAAATTCCTATGACAAAAGGAGAAAAGAGAATTGGTTTAATCAGTTCCTCTGGAATTTATCAATTTTACTTTATGCCCTGGAACATCTCAAGGGCATTTTCAGAGGCTGGTAGAAAAACTAATTGGATATGGAAATAACCTAAAAGTGTTGGCTTATCTTAATGACATCATTGTCTTTAGACTTGTCTTTAGGATTGAGTAAAGGAAAATCAGCAAGAGCTGATGTTTGGACTAAGGCATATACTTTGAAACCATTGGTCACAGAGATGTTAGCTTGGGCATCAAGGTGTCTAGAGTTATACCTTAATACCCTCAAGGATACCCTTGCCTGAACATTTCAATCAGTTACTACATGTTAGGGACATTGAAAACAAAAATCTCAGTGGGATCACCATGTGGCATTCTTAGTTCATATATACAAATCTAACAGGAATGGTCAACTTGCCTATTTAAAAAAAAAAAAAAAGAAAAGAAAAAAAACAAACAAACCCAGAAATTGGTAAAAGCCCTGCAAAAACAATTTATTTCCTGTATGAGTTGGTTAGATTTTCTGATGGACAGTAGTACTACTAATAATAATGATAGCTAATATTTATATATGTAGCTTGGTAATGCAGTGCATAGAGCACTGGGCTTAGAATCAAGAAGACTCATCTTTCTGAATTCAAATCTAACCTCTATAGCCATATGACTCTGGGCAAGTTACTTGATCCTGTTTGCCTCAATCTCTAATTTTTGAGAATATGAGCTGGAGAATAAAATTGTAAACCACTTTATTGTCTTTGCCAAGAAAATCTCCCAAATGGGACCACAAAAGTTGGACGGAACTTACTGAACAACAACAAAAAATTATATTCATATATATGTACATACACACACACACATATATATATATACACACACACACATAAATATATATATATACATATATATATATATATATATATATATATATATATATATATATTTACTTTTCCTTAATCCCCTTTAATGCCAATGCATTCTCTCTATCAATTATCTTCAATTTATCCTGGATACTTGTTTGTACATAGTTGTTTTCATGTTATCTTTCCATTAAACTTTGAGTTCCTTAAGAACACAAATGAGTTGGGCTTTTGTTGTTATTGTTATTATTTTGGGGGAATTTGCCAGAGAAAATGCTCAAAGCTGAGTGTCTAGTTTGTATAAAAGCAAAGAGTCCAATGTAACTGGATTACAGAGTCTGTGGAATAGGGATGTAAGGCATAAAAGACTCAATAAATTAGAGTGAACTAGATAATGAAGGACTTTGAATGATAAACAGAGGATTTTCTATTTAATCCTGGAGGTTATAGGAAGCCACTGAGTGGGTGGGAAGAGTGATGTGTGACATAGTCAAATTGGTATTAAAGGAAAATCACTTTGGTGGTGGAATGGAGGATGGACAGGAGCTGGGAACAGACTTGTAGTGGGCAGACTCACCAGCAGGTTATGGCAGTTTTCCAGATGTAAGGTGATAAGGGCCTGCACCAGAATGATGGCAATGTCAAAGGAGAGGGAGAGAGTGTATTTGAAAGATGTTGCAAAGTGAAATACACAGAACTTTACAATCATTTGGATATGGGAAGCCAAGCTTGAAGGTTTAGAAGACTGAGAAGATAAATTTGCAAAGGAAGAGGCTTTGGGAAGAAAGATGAATTCAGTTTTGTAGATGTTGAATTTAAGATGTCTACAGGAATTCTGTTCCTAATGAGATGAAAAATTGGAGGTCAGCAGAAAGGTTGGAGCTGGATAAGTAGATTTGAGAATCAACATAGAGGTACTATTCAAAGAACATAAGCAAATAAATTTAACAGGAGAGGGGGGAAATAAAGTAGTAATGACTTGCAGAATAACAAAATATGCAAAACAACAATGAATATGCAAATATACACAAGTAATAAAACCACACAAGGCTAAAAGACTAATATAGCTACAATGCAGACATAATTTTAGTGGCAAAAGCAAATAAACATGAAAATT
This sequence comes from Sminthopsis crassicaudata, assembly GCF_048593235.1. Lineage (NCBI taxonomy): Eukaryota > Metazoa > Chordata > Mammalia > Dasyuromorphia > Dasyuridae > Sminthopsis > Sminthopsis crassicaudata. Next base: position 355,608,766 of record NC_133620.1, read on the forward strand.
ACAAAATAGAAACATTCAAAATATTTAGTAATTAAGATGTGCACACTATATCTAAGAAAGCTAATGATAAGAGCATAGAAGGAAAACAGAGAATGTTGATATCTCCCCTGCTTGATTTCCAAGAGGCATGGACATTATTATGACCATTTTTGAAGTGATGGTTTCCTTTATCCTCGAATTTGAAGGCAGTGGGAAGCTGAAAATCTTGAAAGGAGAGAGAATGGAGGGTATAATTAGACTTTTGCAGGGGTGATGTGCTCAACAAGAGGAGAATGGGAATGGGAAAGCTGGCCACTTTACAGAGCTGGCTGTTTTTATGACTGACCTTTCAAGAGAAAGAGAATGGCAGGCATAAGAAGGTATAGAATATATGGTTATTCCCTGTCTGTTGTAAACTAGAATGGATAAACTCCCAGATCCTTATCTCCTAATTCAAGTTGGCTTTTTCATTGAGCCTACTTCTCATTCCTTGTTTCTTTTAAATGGTTTCTTTGTTTTCTGAATTGACTAAGTGTTCTTGAAAAGAAACCAGTTCTTCTAAGGGCAGTCTCAGAGCCAGGAAGATGTATTGAAAGCCAGATTCTGACAGCCTGAATGGGTGACTCTGGGCAAATTGCTTAACCTCTCAATGCTAAACCAATTTTCTAAGCCAATGAAATCATAGGCTCAGTACCAATACCTAACATATATAATGCTAGACACTTTTCCACCTATATTATAATTTTGTAGAAAAGGGCTTGGGAAGCATGTCCTTTCCTTGACATGGGGAGAAGCAGTATTCTGCTGCCAGCTGGCTCACACCAGAGTAGAATCAAGAGTAGAAGTAATCACCAGTCTGGCCCCATGCTTTGCTATTCTCTACAACTACTCAGTCCATCTTGCACCCTGGGGAGTCCCTGAGAAGTTATCTGGCCCAGTCCCCTCAATTTTCAGATAAGAAAATTAAGGCCCAGAGAAGGGAAATCTTATTATACTTAAACAAAATCTCAAATTCAAGTTCCTGGACTTCTAGTTTACCAAAGAGACAACAAATAAACCATGCAGGAACAACTCTAATAATAGAAGGATTCACCTGAGGAGCAGCCCCATTGGGAGTAGATGGAAAGGAAGCTAGCCCTGAAATACTTTGAGATTTCTAGATTGTTGAAGGACTAGAGAAGTTTCTGAGAGTGGGGTAAAGACTTGCCATCTAGGGGAAAGGGGTGGGAGAAGGGGGAAAAATTGGAACACAAGGTTTTGCAAGGGTTAATGTTGCAGAATTATCTATGCATATGTTTTGAAAAATAAAAGAGAAAAAAAAACACCAAAAAAGACATGATTGGAGGGGAATAAAGTTAGGAGCTTGAGAGAACCATGTGGAGAAAGTGGATTGTTGTGTGGTGCCCTATAAATTTTGTAGCCTGGTACAATGCTCCAATTGCCTCACTTTTGTATAGCTTTGGGACCATGTGAAAACCAGAACCAAATGGTTACTAGAGAATTTCTTCATCCATTCCAGGTTCTCCACATAGTCAACCCATTTGCTATATAAGTCCAACTCTGAATCTAACTATGCTGCAGTTTAATGCAATTTAGACAATCCTTTTTTTAAATTTAGTTTTGGATTTAGTCCAGAAGGACTAATCCTACATTGTTGATTCTCTGTTCTCCAATCAGAACCCTGAGAAGAGAGAGAAGATATGACTTGGCCCAACCATGAGATCTTTAAAGTGCCACTAGGGTTAGGTTGTATTAATAGGGAAATGCTTTGAGCTTGATTTTGAAGGAAAGAAAGGCAGTTTGACCTGTAGACCTGTTTTTCTAATTTCCTTATGTAAAACCATAGAATAGGAAAGGACTTTATATGTCATCTAGTCTACCCTTTATTTTACCATGAAGAAACTGAAATTCAGAGAAGAAAAGTGGCTTCTTGGTGGACAGAAGCTAGTTAGTGGCAGAGCTGAGGGGAGAGTTCAGGTCTTCAGACTCCCTATCCAGAACTCTTCCCAGTGAATCAGCTGCTTCCTTTACCTAATTGGCTCTCTCTCCTTATGTCTTTGCCTTGTAGAAATTGAGAAACTGATCATGGAAATGGGGCCCAGTGTCAGAAATCTTTTGCTGATTTTCCTAGCCAAGAAAAACACCCAGTAAGGACACGCTCCATTGGGGATGAGAAAACAGCCAGACTGTATATTTGGGCTCTCTGCTTCCTCTCTCTGTGAAGGAAGAACAAGGACCCTTGTTTCTGAGGGGCTGAGGAAGCACAAGTTTCTAAGTAAATGGAGATGTGTGTTTTACTCTAAAAGTGTTCTTCTCCTGTAACCATGTCTTTACCCCACTCTCAGAAAATTCCCTATCAACCTCCAGCCCTTCAGCAATTTACAAATCTTGAAGTATGCCAGGGTTTGCTTTCTCCCCATCTACTCCCAATGGGATTGGAGTCTGGGTGAATCCACAATGAGACTTGCTCTTGCATAGTTTATTTATTGTCTCTTTGGTAAACTAGAAGCCTAGGCATCTGAATTTGAGTTTTTGCTTCAGTTTAATAAGATTTCCCTTTTTGGGCCTCTGTTTTCTTATCTGAAAAAATGAGGGGACTTGGCCAGATAACTTTTCAGACCCTTTCCAAATTATAAAAAAAAAATTCACTTTGTGCTACTCTAGGATGATCATTAGCACATACACATTTATAGAAAAATACTTGCAGATTCACATATTCTGATGTCAAGAGAATACTTTTTCAGTACTTTAAAGATTAGGTTAGATACTGTCTCTACCCACACAGATTGCAGTCAGTCCCTCTATAATTTGGCAGACAGTTATATGAGAACTGATAGTTTTTTAGGCCAAAAATTTCATCACCCTGAGGCCAACTTGGTAAAGAGCCTCTCCAAATTAAAATAGGCCAGTCCTTGGCCAGGAGTCACAGTCCATCACTGGATTCATACTTGAAACCTCTCCAGCTTGGTTTAAACTGCTAGAGTCTACAGTCCCCTGGCATTGTCTTTGAGAATCCAGGGTCACCTCCATGACGAGGAGGCTTTAAGGTAGGACATCAGTGGAGGACCACTATGGTGTCAGGGTTCTCTGTGGCTCAACAAACACAACATTGGCTTCCAGCCCTGGGGATTGTAAATCTGAGCTCATCTGGGTGGCAATGGAATTGATCAGAAAGATACCTTTCCTTCTTGAAAGTCTATACCAGCAAGGCTGGACAAATAACTCAACCACCCCCACCACCAATTATTTAAGTCTATATTTCTAGAGAATGTGTTTTGTAATGATGTTAGTTTGATTCCTTCTCCTTTTTCCCATTCCCATTTCTCTCTGTGTCTGTCAGTTAGTTAGACAGCAGTTCATCTGGAAAAAAAAAAAAAGATTGAAAACTCTGTGTGGGTCAACAATAGAAACCAAAAAAGCAATATGCTCTTGGGTTGCATTAAAGAAGGTATAGCTTCTAGAAATAGGAGGTGATATTTTCTATCATGGTTAGATAACTTGAACACTAGATTTAAAAAAAATCTTTCATCTTATTGCAAACTTGACACATATCAACAAGCACAAGAGCATTTTCTTATGCAAAGAATAAAAAAGAGAAATGTACATGGCATTATGAATTATATCTAGCTTGTTAGAAAAAAAACTGTGATAGCTAGCATTCATATAGTCTTTTAAGATTTGCAAAACACATTATAAACTTTAAGTTATAAATTTCCTTTGATCCTCTCAACAACCTTAGGAGTTGGGTGCTATAATTTTTTTCCATTTTACAAATAAAACTAAGACAAGCAGAGGTTAACACTGACTATTTCTGAAAATATGTCCTCTTCTGTATTTCTTGTTCATTATTTCTCTTCCAAGAGATAGGAAGCTAGCTTCAAAATCAATCTTTTGTGTTGTCTTCCCCTATTAAAACATAGGATCTGTGAGAGCAGGGATTGTATCTATATCCTCAGTGCTTAGAACAATTTTTAGTGCATAGTAATTGCTTAATAAATGTTTATCTTCTTGCTTTCCATAGTTATGACTAGTCATTGTAGCGATCAGAGTTCTAAAGTAATTCACAGTTGTTTTCATTGTAACTATTGTATAGTCAGCTCTGCATCTGTTTATAAAAATGCTTCTAGATTTCTTATTATTATTTCTTATGATACAGTGTCTATGACATTAATATATCATGGTTGGTTCAGTCATTCTCATTGATGGGAAATCTCTTTTGTTTCCATTTCTTTGCTACAATAAAAAAGTATTATTATATATAGATTTTTTTTTTGCATATGAGCCCTCTTACTCTTTTTTTGATTCTTTTCGAGGTATATACTGAATTATAGTATAAGGGTATGGGGAATACATCAAGAGTTATGTAGTTTATTGACTTAACAATGCTTTCCAAAATGTCTATATTAAGTCACAGTTAGTCCAAAGCTTCTACTTCCAAAGTCCTTTTATCAGCTATCATTATCCATTTTTAAAATCATCTTCATCAACCTGATAGTTGTGAGATGCAATCTAATAGCCATTTTAAAATTTAATTTTCCCAAATTAGTAGTAATTTAAAATATTTTTTCATATTATTGTTAATAATTAGATTGTCTTCTTAATTAATCATTTTAATGTCTTTGCCAAGAAAACCCAAATGGGGTAGATGAAGTTGGGACATGATTGAAATAACTCAACCACTACAAGTTATTTAAGTCTATATTTCTAGAGAGAATGTTTTGCAGTAATGTTAATATAACTCCTACTTCTCTTTCCCACACCCATTTCTCTGTCTGTCTGTCTCTATTTCTGTCTCTCTCTGCCTCTGTCTCTGTCTCTTTGTCTCTGTCTCTCTCTCCTCCCTCTCCCTCTCTGCCTCTGTCTCTCTCTTTTTTTCTGTCTCTGTTTCTATGTTTTGGTATATACATTACAGTTTTGGAAGGATTTTGCTTTTGGAGAACATTCAAATAAAGATGATACAGGATAGTGAGGGGCATCAAATCTACGTCCTATGAGGAGTGGTTGAAGGAGCTAGAGGATGTTCAACCTAGAAAAGAAAAGACTCATGTAAAAAACGTCGTCATTGTCTTCTAGTCCCTGAAGGGCCAGACTAGTTGTTCTGTTTGTCTCTAAGGGTGGAATTAAGGAGCAATGGATGGAAATTGAGAGGAGACAAATTTAGGTTTTACAAGAAAAACTTTTTAGCCATTAGAATTCTCATCGAGGAATGGGCTATTTCAGGAGTCAGATGTGCTACAGCTGGGATCCCTCTTGGGGTATGGGTCCTACTAAGGTTTCTTCTCAGTCTGTAACTTGGGTAGGGGTTGAGGTTACTCTGCCTCTGGCCTATCCATCATGGCCTATCCACACCTCTCATCTAATCCTACTTTTGATTCCTTGCATGAGAGAAAGAATCATCCTGCCTCAGGTCTAAGGGTCAGCACTGGCTCTGACAATGGAGGATCTGAATTAAAAATCTGCCCCTGACACTTATTACCACTGTGACATTGGGCAAGTCACAACCTCCAGGACCTCAGTTTTCTGTTCTGTAAAACAAAGGGATTGGGTTAGATCTCTGAGGTTCCTTCTAACTCTAAATCTTGGCTCCTCTGACCTAGCTCTTCTGACCTCACAGCACATCCGTAGTTAGCTAGAAAGCATGGGGAGGACCCCAAGGAAACAGGGGAAGGCATTTCTTTTATTCTTCCTATTTCTTCAATACCCTGAACAATAATATCCTTTAGTCCCCAAACTAAGCTTTAGCCAGAGGATTTGTCCCTTTCACCCCCAGGCCCACACCCATTGCTTTCTGCCTATGACGTTGACCCAGCTGGTTGTCACCCTTATCAGAAGGACCACTCTTGGCAAAAAATGTGCAAAATGAGAGTGCTGTCCCCATCCCACTCTGCACAGATGTTGTCCTGTCACGTGGCTGAAGGCTAAACTGTGCCCCCCTACTCCACTCCCAGCAAAAACCATCTGCTGAGGCCCCACTAATTATTGCAAGGCTGGCCTTGTCTCACTCCGAGGGGAGAGTTCATGCTATCGTGGTAATGTAGCCCAGACCCGCTGAGCTGGGCTCAGGAAGGGGGTCTGCAGCTGGGTAATAAGCTCCCCAGCTTTATTGAATTTCACCTCAACCAAGCCTAGCAGCTAATCAGTTTAGCTTTAGCTGCCTCTGTTAACCGATGACCTATTGAGGAAGCATAGACCCCATGTGAGTTCTTTCTTTCTCCCCCTCCTCTTAAACCTCAATTCCTGTTTCTTGATGGCAACTATCAAATCTCTCCCCCCCTCCACTTCCCCTCCTCATTCCATCCCTCCCCATATACAATCTCAAGGGTCAGGCTCAAAGGGTCAGAGCTGGTGCTCTTAGGACACAGAATCTGGCCTCCTTTCTCCTCTCATTTACCCTGGACATCATTAATAATTGTGTAGACCATTTGGCTGAAAGGGGCACAGGCCACACAGTTCAGGGGCCCCCAGCATGGGGGCAAAAAGAGACTTGCTGGCTTTGTACTTTAGCTGAGATTTCTCAGTGTGAGCTTAGTATTCCCACCTTTGTGTCACTTCTGCCTTGATTTCCCCAGTCGCTAAAGAAGAAATAAAAGACCCTAGCCTTTTAGCCGAAATAAAAGGCTTGACTAATGTATTCTAAAGCTCTATACATGGAATGAGCTAGCAAGCTGGTCTCTTGCTCCTACAACCCCTCTAAGTTGGCTATCTACTCTAGCACAGGGACATGGGACAGGGGAAGAAAACATATGATCTCCTGCCTCCTTTGGCACCAGAGAGTAATACCAGAAGGAACCTTGGGCAATAAGCAAGTTTTTAAGAGTTCAGACCATTGCTGCTCCCTCTACTGTCCCCATCTCTAACTCTTTGTGGACATTAGTATAAATGAGAGAGGAGATGAGAGATGTAGGGAGATTGGGTGTATCTGTGGATGCTTGTGTCTACCTGTGGATGCTTGTGTCTACCTGAGTGTTTCTGGCTGTGTGAATACTCCTTGTGTAGCCTATGTGAATGTGACTCAAAACTAGTGAGGAAGAAAGATCTGGATCATTTGGGTAATGGTGGTAGTGGGGCCCTCCTGCATTTTATGGTGGCTCAGAGGACATACAACTAGAAAGCCAGGATCAAGGGTTACTTAGAGTTCATGTGTCCAGGTGACTTCTTGCCATCTGCTCCTTGGTACAGATAGGCAATGTTGGGAAAAGGAGGGCAAGCTCATATCTTGACCAAATGGGTTTCTTTTTTTTTTTCTTTTTTTTTTTTAAGGGGAGGACCCAGATCCTCCTTTTGCCACTGATCTCTCCCTTCAGTCTCCCATGGTTTTATATCTTCTGGAATATCTGATTCCACCTATACAGACAAAATTTGGTTGAATAGTGATTTTGAATTTGGTCCTTTAGAATAGTCAGGTTTGGGCTTTAAGAGGCTAAGTGGTACTTGCCAAGTGGACTCTCTTGTCCAGAGTTGGGCAGGCACATCTCCCAGGACCCCTTGGTATTTGGTACATTTTTGAGGGCTCAGACTAGAACTCTTAGACTACTCATCTTTACTACCTCATCTCAAGAAAAGAGCAAGCAGAGCAGATTATACATCAGAAAAAGGGTACGTTTTCTGTTATTCTGTAGCAGAGTAGGTTGGAGATTATTTTGGTGTTGGAGGGAGAAGGGAAGCATGTTACAAGGGGACAAAAGGCTCAAGAAGGTTTAAATTCAAGTACTGACTTGGGTGAATTTTACCTCTAAGTCTCTCTTTGAGCCTCTTGGTCAGTGAAAAGTCCTGGGTACCAGCTGTATGCATAGCCTAGTAGCAAATACACTGGGAGAGAGAGAAACAAGGGTAGATGTGAAACTTGCTTTAGGAGAGCTTTCAAAAGACTTTTATTCCATTAAAGTGTAAGCTCCTTGAAGGCAGGGATTGTTTGTTTTGCTTTTTTGCCTATATTCCCAATACCTGATATAATGCCTTTTTAAATTTTTTTATCCAAATAGTAGACACTTAAAAAATATTTCTTAGATTGAACTGTGGAATACTTGAAGATATAGAGATCACACATGAGAAGGAAAGACTTAAAAACACAGAGTAACCTACTGACAAATTCAAACTTTATAGGGTATCTTAAACTTTGCCCTGAACCTCATATACATTATCTGATTTGGGGCTCACAATAACTTCATATGGAAGAATCTCTCTGTTCTCTTTGTCACAGTCTCTTCTCTCTTCTCCTCTTCCAATTCCTCACTTCCTTTTTCTTCTTCTCCCTTTCTCTCTGCTCTCCTCATCTCTCCTCTTCCTTCCTCTCTCCTCTTCTCTCTTTCATTCCCCTTCTTCCCTTTTCCTCTCTACTTCACCCCTCTCTCCTCCTCCCTTTTTTTTGCTGCTATCCTCCACTCCCCTCCCTTTCTCTCTCCTCTTTTCTGTTCCATTCCTCTTCTTTTCCTTCTCTTCCCTCTCCTCCATTTCTCTCTTCCTCTCTCTTTTTCTGTCCTCTTCTCTCTCTTCTTTTCTCCCTCTCCACCAAAGAGGACCTTTTGTCATCTGTCTTTCAGATAAGGAAGAATATCTCTCCTTTCCCAAGCTCTAGTATCAACACTACCCCTTGCGCACATAGCACTGAGCCACTCTTCTCTCTATTAATGGGGAAAGCCTTATTGTAAGTACTTCAGACTTAAATCCAGGATTATATTTTATCTGATTCTCCTGATTTTTTTCATTCTTCCTTCCTTCCTTCCCTTCATCTCCCTTTCACAAATTATCTTTCTCTACTAAAATGCAAGTTTCTGGAGGACAAAGCTTTACATAATACACACTTAATGGACTGTATTATCTGTCCATCATTGATCACACAGTTATTGTTCTTAACGTTACTATATCATCCCCACTTAAAAAATGTGGAAAGTGAGGTAAAATGCTTTGTCCAAGGACATACAGCTAGAAAGAATCAAAGGCATAAGTAGAACCCAATTTTTTTCTAACTCCAAATTCATTCCTCTGCCTACTAAGTCAGCAGTTCTGAGAAAACCCAAGAATTTCTTAAAACCTTTTAGTGGGGTCAAAACTCTCTATAAGATCAAAACTATTTTCATAATAATACTAAGATATTTTCATTTCTAATGTTAATATTGTAGCAATATTAATAATATTAGAAATGAAAATATCTTAGTATTATTATGAAAAGAGATATGTCTTTAAATAAAAGTTCTCGGGAGGCCCACAATTTTTAAGAGAATAAAAGTGGGTCCTGAGACCTAAGCCTAATTTTTGAGGCCAGAAAGTTTAAAAACAGCTGTATCTAAGCTTAGCTGCTTCTTGTTAAGTCCAGAGGGAATGTAGAGGAAAACAATTTTCAGTTAGTAGAGTTAAGCAGGCAACTTCCTGCAGGTGGGTTTTAAATTTGAGTTTAGGGGTGAAATTCATGATCCTCTTCTTTTTTTGTGAGAACACTATGGGTTCTCAGACAAGTTGACAAAGAAATGAAAGATACTAGGGGGCTAATTGAGAATATGGAAGGGACTTTCCAATCCCCTCTTCTCAGGGGTGGATGTTCCTTCCATTTCCATTTTGATCCCTAAAACAAAAGCAAAACTAGTCCTGCTCTAGTGTTCTCTCCTGAGTTCTTCTACCTCCAGTACCCCATGCTACCCCCCCCATCTTCTCCATCCTCCATCCTTTATCCTGACTTTGCTGTAGAGCAGGAATTTGTGGGCCCCAGCCGTTCTTTCCCAGCTGTATCTCCGTGGGTAATGGGGCTGTGACAATTTTTCTAAGTCCTGCTTGTTAATGTGTCACTGTACATTTCTCTGGGAAACATCAAAGGATGCTGTGCATCCCCCACCGGTTGCAAACAGCAATCGAACAAGACAGTGAGGCTGAGGCCCCTGCCCAGAGCAGCTGGAACATAAGTTTATAAAATTACAGGGAATGCATAGCCACAGACATCGCCTGCTGTCTGACTTCATTACAGGGGCAGACCTGGTGTGGAAGTATATTTCAACAATTTGGGAGATTAGGATGTGACATCCTTCATTAGCTGTTTGACATAAACAGAAAAGAGATTTTACTAGAAAAAATCCACAAAACAGAGAGGCAGAAACTCGGAGGACCCATAAGCCCAAGGAAAAAAAAAAAAAAACAAAACAACACACTGCTGAAATAGATAAAAGTCTATGAGGGAAAACCTAATTATATTTTACTTATTTACAGGCAAACCAGCTGCTGAAATTCTAATCTAGAGGATGAAATGTACTCCCTAAAGGGATATTAGGTGTCAGTGGAAGAAAGAATTTGGATACAGGATTCCTAGGTTTCATCTCTGCTCAGAAGCTGACATACTAGGAGACATTAAACAAATCCTCCAAACCTCTATTGCCTTAGTTTCCCCATCTGTAAAATGGTGAAAATAACTAATTTTACAGTGCTTTCTGGTATTATGGAAAGCAGAGCACATTTGAAATCTGCGTAACTAGCTCTTCTAAGTTACAAAACTAGGAATCCTGGTTCTGTTATATATGTGACATTGAGGAAATTTTCATCTTTAAGCCTTTTGAGGCTTCAGTTTCCTCATCTATAAAGTGAGGAGATTGGACTAGTTGATCTCAAAGGTCCCTTTCAGCTCTAATTTTATTATTCTATAATCTGCAGTGGTCGAAAAACAACAGGTGCCCTTATGTAGAATGTAAACTCCTTGAGGACAGGACCTGTTTTTTTTTTTGTTTTTTTTTTTTTCTTTATATCACCAGTGCCCAGTACAGGATCCTACATACAGTAATATGGACTATACTATATAATATATGTAGTATTTATGTGTATATATATATACATATATGTATATGTATATATATATGTAGGATACATATATGAATATGTATATTGTAGTATTCACATATAGATATGTATATATGTGTAGTATACATATATAGATATGTAGATACTTAATATGTATTTGCCAAATTGAATTAAACGTAATGTCTTATTGTTCAACAATGAAAGATAATAGAATGCTGGACTTGAGTTAGGAAGTCGAGTTCAAATCCTTCCTCAGACACTTAGCTGTGTGACCCTGAAGTTATTTGACCCTGCTTGCCTCAGTTTCCTCATCTGTAAAAGGAAATGGCAAACTTCTCAGTACCTTTGTTAAGAATCAGACACACTGAACAAGTGTAAAGTGCCTGGCCAAATTAAGGCAGCTATATAAATGCCTAGCTAACTGAGCAGTATTCCATTTCATGCCCACATACACGCAAAAAAAATGTCCTTTTCTCTTCTCCTTTCCCGATATAAAGATAATACTCCCTGCTATCCAAGTCAGTCTTGTCTTGACCAGGAAATCTAAAGAAGTTTGGGCTGCGCAGGGAAGGGAGAAGAGGGCATAGAGGATGGGTCTGATCTTACCCTTCTTCCAACCGTTCGTTAGCCCTTCAACCTGGACAAAGTGATTTCCTAAAGCCCTTGCCCAACCCAAAGTATGGTAATAAGTGGTTAGATTTCGTGTCATCTCTCTGTCTAGAGAGGGCTCCACTCCTATCCCAGGCTGTGTGGTTTTCATTCAGCCTTGAGAAGTGTTTGTTTGTGGAGGAATGTGATAAACCTCGAACTGCCTCAGACCCACCGCCCCCACGGCTGGGAGATGGGGTGCAGTACGGGGGGAGCTAGAGCTTTCCCTCATCCCAACTTCCCCGGTGTTGATTCTCCGGGGGTTGGGGGCCAAGTTGCGTCCTCGGGGAGCAGTGGTGTGACCCAAGCCACCCCCACTGGGCTGGAGGCCCAGTACGCGGGCTGCCGAGGGGTTGGGGGAGAGGGAGTAGTGGTGAGGCTCTTAGCTGGGACCCGCAGCCCCGTTGCTGCCGCTGCTTCTAGGATTGCTTGGTCCGGCTCCCAGGCGGCCTCTCGGCCTCAGCTTCCCCCTGGCTGGGAGGGCGTTCAGGCAGCAGCAAGCAGTGAACTAGCCTGGTTTTTGTTTTGTTTGTTTTGTTTTTTTTTTTTCCACGTCGTTTGCTCTCCAATGTGTTATCAGGACCCGCCCGGCCGCCAGGGTGAGGGTGGGGGTGGGAGTAGGGGTGAGGGTGGGAGTGAGGAGGAGGGGGTACCGCCGAGGCTGAACGGGTTCTTCTCAGTAACAAGCGATTGAATGTTCTCGTTTTCCTTCAGAGGTGGTGAAGGAGAAAGGAGGGAGGGAGAGTTGGGACTGGAGGGGGGGAGGCCCTGGGGAGGGACAGGGGTATTGCAAAGGGGGAGGGCGAAGTGTGTGTGGGGAATCCTTTCTTTTCTAGTGGCCTTGTCCCGAGCCAATCTCCCCCTCGGAAGTACATGCCATTCTGGGCGCGGGAAGGGGTTAAAGGCCTCCCTGAGCTCAGAAACATGCAGGTGTCCCATGGTGCCAGATACAGACGCCTAAACTGTTTCCAGCTTTACAACACCCCCCCCCTTTCTTTTTCCTTCTTTCTTTCTTTCTTTCTTTTTTTTCTTTTCTTTTTTTTTTTTTTTGCAACAAGTCTGTGGGTCGGCAACAGGACAGAGGCAGCGCAGAGCTCGTCGATCACAGGCATCGAGTCTGCTCTCTGCAAGTTGCTCGGTGGAGGGAGCACGGGGCAAGAGTCCGGCTGCCGGGGCCTCCTGGGAAGCAGCTTTCTTTACAAATTAAGGGGTGGGGTGGAGGCGGATTGCTCCCGAAACCCTTTCATCTGGACAGTTGAAGCCTGAGCAGCGTAGTCTGACTCCAGGGCAGTGGGAAAGCCTCGCTGAGGTTGGGAGGGGCAGGTGTATCCCCAGTCCTTCAGAGAATAAGAATTGAAATCCAGGGTGGGTGCAAGGCCGGCTCTAGCTGGGGGAAAGCTTTTTTTTTCCCTCTTGGAGAAGCCTCTGCGAGGGGACCATGTGGTCCTGGCGCTTGTGGGTCTGCTGGGGACCTCTAGCTGCCTTGCTGCTCCTGGAGTTGCCACCAGTGGGGCAGGCACTGCCTCCTATTCGCTATTCTCACGCTGGGATCTGCCCCAACGACATGAACCCCAATCTCTGGGTTGACGCTCAGAGCACCTGCAAGCGGGAGTGTGAAACGGACCAGGTGAGTGACAGTGGGAATGGGGGAAGAAGCCCCGAAGTATCCTGGGGAGCAGGAAAGCCCAGTGGGTTGAAACATTGGCCACCAACAGTGTATGTACGTGTGGCTCAGCCAGATTGGAACGTGTCTTGGTGACATTGCTCACCCTGAAGATTGTCCAGGTTAGATGGTTTCATGATTTTTTTTTTTTTGATACGAACTTTGGAAACTTGGGGGGAAATGAGAAAGGCTTCTCTCTACCTCCCAGAAAGATGCTTATCCATTGGGTGCTGACCAATGTTGGAACCTCTCTGCCTGCAGCTGCTTGCCTCCACCCTATGTCTAGTGGAGTCCGGGAAAAGATGTAGCCAATAATTAGTGAGTAAGTAGTGGGAGACAGAACAGCATCGAGGACAAAAAAAGAAAAAGAAAAGCCTCTTGCTGCTGCTTGCTGTTTTCGAGGGGGATCCTTTTGGGGGAGTCCTTGGCTTCCCTCTCAGCACAGGTCAATTTTAGAAACTAAAAATAAGGCGATGGAAAAAAGCCGAGAATTGGATTCCGGAGACCTGAACTTAACGCCGGACTTCCTAGTTTGGGGACCCTACGCAAGTCAGTATTTCTCTGAACCTCAGTTCCTTAAACTGTGAATCGGAATGATAATACACTGCCTCTGGCACAGGGTTGTGGGAAAGACAGTTTGTTAAACTAAAGTTGTAGTGAATGTGAGTTGTTATTCCCTCCTAGCAACCACGGTTAGTTTCCATAGCAAAAATGAGAAAGTATAGGGTACGGAGGCAGAGTGCTGTAGTAGAAAGAGTCCTGAATTTTCAGTCTATAAGACTTGGGTTTGAGTCTAGACGGTGTGTGTCACTTTAGACGAATATCCCTGCACCTCAGTTTCCTGATCTGTAATATGAAATTATCCCACACGACCTCTATAGCTCCTTCTAAGGCAGCTGGGTGGCTCACTAGATAGACCATCGAGCCTGGAGTCAGGAAGATCTGAAATCAAATGTTGCCTCAAACACTGGGCAAGTCCCTCAACCCTATTTGCCTCTATTTCCTTATCGGTAAAATGGGCTGAAATAAAAAAGTGACAAACACTCCAATCTCTTTGCCAAGAAAACCCTAAATGAGGTGACAAGATTTGGGCATAACTGAACAATCATAGCTCATTCCTTCTCTAGGTTATATGAAACCTGTGTGACGGATTCTTCCAGGAACGGCTACTTAAGCTTTGATATTTTTTTTTTAGCTATGACCTTGGAAAAATCAATTTCCTTTCTTTATACTGAACCAGACTGAGCCAAGCTTTCTTTCAGTCCTAAATGTTATAATATCCAGGGGTCTTTTTGGCTTCCCCTTCAGCTAATTCAGTGATTTAGTGAGGAAATGAATGGCATAATTAGTAGGTAACTGACCTCAGAGTAAGAAAGACCTGGTTTTCAACCCCACTCCATACACATACTGGTGGTTTAACCTTAGGCATGTCACAGTGCCTGGCACAATAGCTGTTGCTGTTTAGTTGGGTTTGATTCTTCATGCCCTCATTTGGGGTTTTCTTGGCAAAGATATTGGGGTGATTTGCCATTTTTTCTCTAGCTCATTTTACAGATGAGGAAAACTGAGGCAAATAGGGTTAAATGGCTTGCCAAGGAACATACAACTAGTAAGTGTCTGAGGCTAGATTTGAACTCGGGAACATGAGTTTTCCTGACTAGATAGAGCCTAGTGCTCTATCCACCATACCTCCAATACATAATAGGTGCTTAATAAATGTTTCTTGACTGCCTGCCTGACAACTTCTTGGTACTCTAGGCAACTTTCTCTGATTATAAATTGTCTTGGAAATTGTCACAACTGGGCCGGAGACTTGGGAAGTGAGTGGGAAGTCTCTGTTACTATTCTGAATCTGGGGTTGGAAGTGAAATGGTTGTGGGGAAAGAAGAGGATTAAAGGACGGTTGCTCTTCCCCCACAGCCAATCAAGATGAGACCAACCTGCATTAGTGGAGGAAATTTTTTCCTGAGAGTTAACTAAACTAATTAAGTCACAGTTCCTACTCCCTATTCCCATCTTTATTATTCATATAGAACAGTGGGAAACATATTATTTCTAGAGTAATGGGACCTGCCTCTGACTCTTATTACTATCTGTGTGACTCATGGCTAATCATTTAAGCTCCTTGAGCCTCAGTTTCCCAATCTGCAAAATAAGAGGCAGATGACTTCTGACCTGTTTCCAGATCCATGATCTTTTCAATCTGTTCAGAGCAGCAGGCTCTAGAAGTCAGAGACTGTTGTCCACTATTGCCTGGCATTTACCTTGAAAAGATTTCTCTTGATGCTCCAGGTTGAAGCAGTTTCAGTCCAGCTGACCCCCAAATTCTACAGACAGATGGAGATCTTGGGCATTATGGCCAAGTCTATGAAAATCTCTTAAGACCATAAGTGTTGATCTGCAAGTTCAGACTGAGTCTGAATTAACTTGTGTTATCATCAGGCAAAAGTTTCTGACCTTTGGCTATGGGGGAAGAGCAACCCTCTTTTAACACTCTTCCTTCCCCACAACCATTTCACTTCTACCCCCAGATTCAGAATAGTAACAGTGACTTCCCACTTCCCAAGCCCTGGACCAAATGTAACAATTTCCATGACAAGTCATTTGCAAACCGAACAAGTGTTTTGTGTTGGCTCTGAGTAATAATAGAGATGAGAAGATGTATTTTCAGAGACCAGAGACATCTCATCTAACTCATGAATAGGTAAGAAGACAGTCTGCTCTGTTGTTATGCATGTGGCTGCATTTGGTCAATCTGACCCAATAAATAGGTAATATTCAGGCATGGAATATCACCACATGGTCCCTGCCAACTTTCTATGTCCATCTATCAATGTGTGTACACCTAGGATCACAGAGCTAAACTTGGAAGAAAGCTCAGAGGCTGTCTAAAACAACTCCTCATTTTATAGATGAGAAAACTGAGGCTCAGAATCACACAAACAGGACGCTTCAGGAGTATAATTTCAACCAGGCCCTCAGATTCCTGAAATAGCACTTTTGCCACTTGCCATCCGGATGGCTGAACAATCAGTGACCTTAGTTTCAGTCCCGAACTTCTGAGCAAAACTTAACAGATGGCCTAGATCTGGCCTACATTTAGATTACACCCCCAGCAATATTTTTTTTTGTGTGTGTGTAGCTCTCCTTTCACGGATTTCCAAGCCCTGAAGTTCATTCTTGAGCAGCAGCTACCTATGAGAAAAGTAAGCAAGTGACTTCCTTTTACTCTCTATCATGATTCGATATATTCTGAGATTCCCTTTTAATCTGGGCAACCAAACCTGAGAGCTTCCCATCTTAGGCCCAATGTTCCCATTTGTTTAAAACAGTGGTTCTCAAACTTTTGTTCTCAGTATCTTTATAATAAGTAGCTGGGGACCTGCAGCTTTTGTAGACAAAAAATGTCTACATTATTGAAGATCTGTCCAAAGAGTTTTTGTTTATGTGGGTTATATTTGTAGATATTTATCATATTAGAAATAATACTTAATTTTGAATTTTTAGATCCTCTGAAAGGGTTTCAAAGATACCCAAGATTCTCTGCATCACATTTTGAGAACCCTAGGCTTAAAGCAAAAGAATCCTGGAGTCCATTGATAGATTTCAATAGTTGCATAAACTTGGATAGGGAAAATGTCCACATCTTTATTTTTCCTAATGTCTAACTGAAATTTAGCATTTCCTTTGATTAAAAAAAAAAAAAAAAACCTCAGCACATTGCCTAAGGGATCCAAAAACACAATAAAGCCTAAAAACTTTTAGTTTAGAGAAAGGAGGGTTAAGGATAGAGACTAGAGCAGTAATGATGTCATTGGCATAGGGATTTACTTGGTAAGTAAAGTTCCCTTTCCAATGCAAGCCAGCACTTAGGGTCTTCGAGTTGCTTAGATCACTGATGACTTGCTAGCTAGTGTGACTACCAAGCCAGCTCTCTCTCTCTCCCCCTTGCATCATTTTAGGAATTATCTCGTTTCCCGTTCTAACGTTTAAGGAAAGTACAAGCCAGAGAAATATCACACAAGTAGCAATGGTAGAACTGGGGTGCAGAGCCCAGGTCTCTTGAATCCTGGCCAGCTCCCTTTCCACTGTATTACTATAGATGCCTCCCTTTAGAGAGGTATGGGGCTAATAAGGTCTGTAACCCTCAAAAGAACAAAACAGCTATTGTTAACAGCAAGAGGGGAAAAACACCTCCCACCCAGAAAGTCTAGTTGCAAAGAGAATAGAAAAGGACTGGTGTTTTCCCCCTCTTAGCTGAAGTGGCATTTTATAGGAGCTGAAATCAAGACAGGAATGAAAAGCTGCCCCTTGTTTATAGGACTCACTCTTGTACGGAGCAGGCAAGGCACAAAGGGATTAGGGGCTCCGCCTGCCTAATAGGTACGAGGTGTTATTGTCGGAAAAAAACATGCCATTAAATTCTTGATTGTTTCTGCTCCAAGAGTGTGTTGCTAATTTCGAGGAATTAAACTAATACCTCCCATGTGTGATTCCAGAGAAAAGCAAGAGGGGATTACATACAGGTTGGTAAATCCTCGCTTACGTTACGGCTGACCTTTGGTTTTGGAAGGGATTTTTCCTGGGATGGATTATTCCATCTCTCCCCCTCTCTCTTTTCTCTCTCTCCCTCCTCTCTCCCCCTCTATCCCTTCCCTTTCTCTTTCCCCTTCTTCCCCCTCCCTTTTTTTATCTCTCCCTCCCTATCTCTCTCTGTGTCTCTGTTTCCCTCTCTCTCTCTCACTGTCTGTGTGTATCTCTCTGTTTCTTTCTGTGTCTCTTATAAATAGAATCTTTTGTAAAGGACCTGTATAAGCAACTTGATTGAGTGGTGAAAGAGTCATTCACCTCTGTCCTATCATGTATTGATGATGATGATAACTAGCATTTATAGAGTATCTTAAGGTGTACACAGTACTTTACACATTATTTGATCCTCATATAACGCTGGGAGATATGCTGTGATTTTCCTCATTTTATAGATGAGGGAACATTATAGATGAAGCTTGCCAACAAAGTGTCTGAGGCAGGGTTTTAACTCAAATTTTCCTGACTTCAAATCCCATGTTCTATGCACTGAGACAACTATCTGCCTTAATAACATGGAAAAATCTTCTCAATTTCATTGAGCTGTAGTTTTACTGATCAATTTTAGTGATCTCAATCTCACTGATTACCAAAATGGGCAAGTTAAATGCTTGGGCAGCCCCTTAGGGGATAATAACAAACTCTTGGATTCTTGGTCTAACAGCTTTCTTGCTATCAATTCAGTTTTTTTCTCTTTAAAGACTGGGATGAATTGTGTTTCATACATTTATTTACTCATTCATTCTCCAACAAATATTTATTAATGCCAGTTGTACATAGAACACTGCTAAGTGCTGGGGCAGCTCAGCGATGGAGTCATGATTTACAGCTTCATGGAGCCTAAACTCTGGGAGTCAGTTAAGCGCGTCCCTGTGACGCCCAGGCCACTACAGAATTCACTATTAATCCAGGTATTAGTTTAATTCCTCGAAATTAGCAACACACTCTTGGAGCCGAAACAAAGAAAGATTTCATGGTGTGTTTTCGACAATAACACCGCGTACCTACTGGGCAGGCAGGCAGAGCTCCTAATCCCATGCTATGGAAGTTAAGTCCAGAAGTTCTCCTTGAACAAGGAGAAGCCCACGTACTACCTACTTGCAGCTTTTCATTCCTGCCTTGCTTTTCAGCCCCATAGAAATCCTGGATAAGGACAAATATTCTAAGTTCCTTCACCCTAGGCTTATGGGGCTTATCACCTTCCCCCACCTAGAAGAATCATAAATTTGGAGCCGAAAGGGACCTTAAGCCTATCCCTTCATAATTGTGAAGCATTTGCTCTGGGCTGGGCACTGGACCAGGGACCCCAAGATAAAAAAATAAAACATTCCCGCTCCGGGAGGCTGACATTCATTCTTCTACAGATAATTTATGAATGTGGATTATACGCAGAACAGTCCTCCTCACTCCCCTTTCTCCCTAACCTGCTCCTGATTTGTTCCTTTCAGGAGTGTGAGACGTATGAGAAATGCTGCCCCAATGTCTGCGGCACCAAGAGCTGCGTGGCCGCTCGATATATGGATGTCAAGGGCAAGAAGGGCCCGGTGGGGATGCCCCGCGAAGCGACCTGCGACCACTTCATGTGCCTGCAGCAGGGCTCCGAGTGCGACATCTGGGACGGCCAGCCCGTGTGCAAATGCAAGGACCGATGCGAGAAGGAGCCCAGCTTCACCTGCGCCTCCGACGGCCTCACCTATTACAACCGCTGCTACATGGATGCGGAGGCTTGTTCCAAAGGCATCACGCTCACCGTGGTCACGTGTCGCTACCACCTCACCTGGCCCAACACCAGCCCCCCGCCGCCGGAGACCACCCTGAGCCCCACCACCGCCTCCCCCGAAACTCCCATGGTGGACGTGGCGGCCCCGGCCCTGCTCAACCACCCTTACCACCAGTCGGTCCGTGTAGGGGAGACGGTGAGCTTCCTCTGTGATGTGGTGGGCCGCCCTCGGCCGGAGATCACGTGGGAGAAACAGCTGGAGGACCGAGAAAACGTGGTCATGCGGCCCAATCACGTGCGAGGCAACGTGGTGGTCACCAACATCGCCCAGCTGGTCATCTACAACGCCCAGCCGCAGGACGCGGGCATCTACACCTGCACGGCCAGAAACGCCGGGGGACTCCTGCGGGTGGATTTCCCTCTGAGCGTGGTGCGGGGGGAGGGGTCAGCCTCGGAGCTGGGGCCCAATGGGACGGCCTTCCCCGTGAATGAGTGCCTGAAGCCCCCCGACGGGGAGGATTGTGGGGAAGAGCTGACCCGCTGGCACTACGACGCCCAGGCTAACAACTGCTTCACCTTCACCTTCGGCAACTGCTACCACAACCACAACCACTTCGAGACCTACGAGGCCTGCATGCTGGCGTGCATGAGCGGGCCCCTGGCTGTGTGCGGGCTGCCCGCCCTGCAGGGCCCCTGCAAAGCTTACTCCCCTCGCTGGGCGTACAACGGGCAGACCGGCCAGTGCCAGTCGTTCGTCTACGGAGGCTGCGGGGGTAACGGGAACAACTTTGAGAGCCGGGAGGCTTGTGAAGAGACCTGCCCCTTCCCTCGGGGGAGCCAGCGTTGTCGGGCCTGCAAGGCCCGGCAGAAGCTGGTGACGAGCTTCTGCAGGAGCGATTTCGTCATCCTGGGCAGAGTCTCGGAGGTGGTGGAGGAAGCGGATTCGGGGCGAGCCCTCGTGACCGTGGAGGAGGTCCTGAAGGACGAGAAGATGGGGCTGAAGTTCCTGGGCCAGGAGCCGCTGGAGATCACCCTGTTACACATGGACTGGGCCTGCCCCTGCCCCAACGTAACTGTCAGTGAAGCCCCCCTCATCATGATGGGAGAAGTGGATGGCGGGATGGCCGTGCTCCGGCCAGACAGTTTTGTGGGGCCTTCTAGCGTCCGGCGGGTCAGGAAGCTGCGGGAGGTCTTGCACAAGAAGACCTGTGAGCTCCTTAAAGAGTTCCTTGGTCTTCACTGACCGCCTCTCTGTGTATCCTTCCTCCCGAGTCCTTTTTCATCCCTTGCCCCCGTCCCCACATCACCATCTTCAGTATAAATACACCTGGCTTAGTTAGGACCCCCTCCTCCACTTAGGCCCAAAAGAAAGAATCAATCAAGAGTAAGCCACCATTGCCCGAAGCTCCTCCTGAGAAGTGAATCTTTAGTTCCCTTAGTTTTGTTTAGAAAGGCGTTCAGCTTCTCCTCTAGCCTCTCACCATCCCCGTGATTTAAGAACCAGCTTGCTGATGTAGCCAGTTTTCTCTGGAGGTCTCCTCCAACCTTCCTTAGCAGCCTCTGCCCCTATTCTATTACCCCCTAGATAAGGCAGTCCTGAGTGTGTGTGTGTGTGTGTGTGTGTGTGTGTGTGTGTGTGATAGTCACAGGAAAGACTAGACAAGCTGGAAGAGTAGTTGAACTAAGGGAAAAGGGAGAAAATAGGGAACAGTTTGTCCTGGCCTGCTGTGGCCTTGTTGGGGCAAAAATACCTAAAGTTAAAATGGGTGTGGCTGCCTCCAGGCCGAAATCCAGGATTGGTGGAGGGATGTTGGGAAAGGAGGAGGGAAAGGCCTCCACTTTGAGAGCAGAACCTAAAACTTGCCCCCAACTGGAGGCTTTGGAGGACAGGCTATCCCTCCCTCCACCTGATGGGTGACCTAGTTTTCACATGTGGACCAGGTGTCTTTGGGTGGGAGCTAGTCTGTGCTTTGGAAAAACATGCCCTGGGGTGCTTAATGTTACAAAGACATCAACAGGGTACGTTTTCCTTCTGCTTGGCTGCTAGAAAGGGCTGAGGAAACAGACCCAGTTCTGTTCTGTCCCATTTCTCATCGCATCCCCGAAGGAAAGGTAAACAATACCCGAGAAATCCCTAGCAGAGGCAGGGCAAAAGGGCCTGTTGTTTAGTTTCTGATGTCTATCACCCCCTTATGTAGTTTATGGAGAACTCTATTTCTATGCTCCCTCCCCAAAACCCCCTCAGAGGTACGTCAATCTCAGTAAAACAAATCCCCAAAGGGCCAGTCTCAAAATAGAGACTCCGGGGACTCTAGGACCTAACCACCTTGTAAAAGATTACTGATCATATTTCACTTGCCACACTATCATCCCCACATTAATGCAGGCTCCCAGTTGGGGAAGTCCTCTGCTTGGTTGTAACAGCCTTAAGAGACATTGTCCTCATTTTATCCCATTCTTTTCCAGCCACAGATCTAGGGGCATACAAAGCAGACCTAACTAGAGCAATTCTTGGAGACTTCCCTCTTGGATACTCTATATCTCTATCTATATCTATATTTTGGATTCATTGCATAGGTGGGGAAAAACTGAGGTATGTGATTTCCTCCTTTCCCCCAACAGGAGTCCTGGAATGGATATCCTGATTTTTTTTTTTCTGGCTGAGAGCTTAGGCCTTTCTCCAATAGTTTGCTCTGATAGGAAAATGAACGTGACAAAAATTCCATTGTCCAGATTTTATCATCTCAGTGTGAGTGCTTGAGTATTCCTAGATGCACATGACTTACCTATCACCTATATCTAGAAACACTCCCCTTTTTTGCCCTTTGATGTACACACACACACACACACACACATACGCACGAAGACAAAATCCCAAAATCCATTTCCAATATCCAAAAAGATGAATGTGTGGAAGAGGAAACAAGGGAGAAAGAAAGGAGAGGAGGAGGAAGGGAAGAGGAGACAGTCTCTCTGAATAGATGGAAACGTTGCTCACTGCTAACATCTGGTGGCCAAATTGGGAATTAGTAGGACATTGGGCATGAGAATCAGGGCTCAGTCTAGAGAAATTAAGACCCAGAGAAACCTGCTTTCGTAGTAGGTGCTTAAGTGCTTGCTTACTTGATTATTGACTGATTGATTGAAGATATGAAATTAGAACAGGAATCATGAAAAATTAAATCTAGAAAGGGCTCAGAAATCAGGTCATTTTCCAGGGAAGGCACCTCAAATGATTTATCACCATCAGTTATCCTGAGATAACTTATCACTTAATCATGTGATTTCTCCAAGGTGGCAGCCAACCTACAGGAATTGGCAGTTATTCCTTAACTCACACTTCATATCTCATTAGGCTCTATGACTTCATTTCTTTCTACCAAAAGTTAAATAGTAGCACATTTCTGAGATCACACCCTCCTCCACCTCTTCCTCCCCACCCCCTTTTCCCTTCAGGAAAACACAGGGGAGAAGATCTGAGACCCTAAAGAAACTAGAGGGTCACTGTGAGAAGTTTCTGTGTCTTTCCTGACTGTCTGGAGAGAAATATAATTAAAAGGTGGAAATATTTGTCTGTGCTTGCTGTTTGGGTTGGGGGCAGAAAGGTATATTTTTCCATGGTCACTAGAATGGGAGAGGGTACTGACAAGAGCTTAATCTCTTTCCATTTGTGAATGGGCTCCTTCCCCAGTTGTCTGGAGACCTTTATAATCACCAAGGACACTGAAAGGAAGAAAAAATGAGTTTTATCTGAACCCATCAAGTAGGTTATTCACTAGGTAGGCTTTGGAGAGATAAGATATACAGTTCCTGGCTTTGGGAACTGTAGTTTGAGGTCAGATCCACCTGATTCTCTGTAATGATGCTTTGTGAAGTTCCCAAATTCTGCCTTTCATGCTTTGGAGCATCAGAACTGAATTTGTCACTTTTACATCATAGCTTCTTCATTCCTTTGGGCTGTTTCTCCAAGGACTCTTTAAAACAAGAGGAAAAGGGGTCACATGAAATTGTTAGCACCATTCCTCCCTCATTGTGATTTAATTTGATTCTTTTCTCCTTATGGGTTTGGGAGTTTTTCACAGGACCAGGGGAACACATTTTGGAGCACTGGACCATATCATAAAAGGCAAACCTTAACTGGATCTTCAGTGAGTAGCCTGGAGATACAGGGTACAGAGACTAGAAAAGGGAGAGGCTTTCAAAGAGAAATTGAGACATCACATGTGGTAAACTTTTTCTATGTCACAATTTTGCCTTAGGCCAAGCTGTCAGGGATATTCTTATCACCTGCCTCTCTTGCTGAATAGGTTCTAACCAGAAATATTATGAACAGGTGAGAGAGTTCTGGCCCTTCATCCCTCTTTCCCCCCCTTCTTTTCTCTAAAAGAGCAGAAAGTATTTTGTCCAGGAAACTTTTTTCATCTGAGCATCAGAACACCTGACAAAAGGTTGTGACAAAATTGTGAAGAGGAAGGTCACCTTGGAAGGATTCAAAATTTCCGTTTATCTCCCTAAATGGGACTTTTCTTGAGGTCATACCTGTTAAAAGTGGGTGCCTCCCAGGACTCTGCCCTTAGCTTCTTCTCTTCTAGCTTTGTATTATTGGGCAGTGGTGTAATGGAGAGTCTTGTAGTCGGGAGGTCTCATGCTCATGAGTTCACATCCAATCTCAGACAAATATAGCTGCCTTATTCAACCCAGTTTGCCTCAATTCCTCATCTGTAAAATGAGCTGGAGAAGGAAATGATGGTAAACTACTCCAGTTTCTTTGCCAAGAAAACCCCAAATGATTACACAACTGAAAAATGACTGAACGTTTCATCAACTCCCATTGATTCAAATATCTCTATACTGATGATTCTCAAATCTACATATTCAGACCTAACCTCCAGTCTCACACCTCCAGTTATCTATTGAACATCTTGAAATGGGTGTCCTGCAGACATCTTAAACTCAACATGCCCCAAACTGAGCTCATCTTTCTTCCCAAACCCTATATTTTCAAATTTCCTTGTTATTGTCTAAGGTATCTACATATTCCCAGTCATCCAGGCTTGAAACTTAAGTATTATCCTCAACTTGTCATTATCTCTCATCCTCTATATCCAATTTATTGCCACAGACTTTTGATTTTTACCTTTGTAACATCTCTCACATATGCCCCACTTTTTTCCTCCTACCTGATCCTTTATCATCTTATGTCTAAACTACAGTAATAATTGATTGTAACATAGTAATATAGAAATGTTTGATCTCCCTGGTAGTAGTCTCTCCCCACTCCAAAGGATCACTCAATTGTAAAATTCATCTTCCTAAAAATGATGTTTTTTCCATGTTATTTCCCCCTCAACTCAATTGTTTGTTCTTCGTTTTTGAAGAGGACCATGGAAGTGAGGCAATGATATGCAAATGAATTGGATTTAAGTGAGGGAAGGCTGGGCAAGGTCATCACCACCATTCCCCTCCAAAGCCATCTGGGTCCAGTGGCCAGATACAGATTAAGATGACTGGAGATGGGTCTGGGTGAAATGGGAGATCTAGGACTTTTTAAAGCTAAGGGCTTCAACAGGTCTCAGTTTGACTGAGGGTGCACCCATTCAGTAATTAAGGCTAGGTAGCAATTAAGGCAAAGAATCTCCTCTTGTACCTAATCTTCCTTCTCCACCCCAAATCTAAATAAATAAATAAATACATCTGGGAGGGGAAGACCCTCAGTTTCCCACCAAAGCAGAAATAACTGCTATTTATATTCAAATCTGAGTCAATGGGGACCCAAACAATGACCAAATGGGGCTTCACCTGAGACCTATTGGTGACCAATGAGAATCAGACTAGTTTTTGGTTTAAAGCCTGGTCCTTAAGAAAGAAATCTACATAGTAAACCCCAAAATATATTTGAGGGTTCAGAGATGCAAAATGGGAAAATGCTTTTAAGAGCATCTGTAGGTAAGGATATGATACTCTATCATATCCTAGATATGATAGAACAGGTTGAAGGCCCAAACTCAATAAGCTCCAGTGGTTCCCTGTCACTTTTAGGATCAAATATAAAATTTCTGCTTGGCACTTTAAATCTCTTCTTAACTTGAATACTTCCTCTCCTGTTCCAATATATTTTTACTGTCCTCCTCCACACCCCTCCTGTAACACTGGCCTCCTTGCTGTTTCTTGCACAAAACCTTCATCCCCAGACTCTGATTGTTTTCACTAGTTGTATGTACCCGGTGCCTGGAAGTTTCTCCCTCCTCATCTCCCCCTCCTGGCTTCTCTGGGTTCCTTCAAGTCTCAGCCATAATTCCACTTCCTACAAGAAGCCTAATTCTTTTAATTCTACTGCCTTCCCTATTTTTATAATTTATTTCCTATTTATTTTATAGTTGATTACATGTTGTCTCCCATTAGACTGTGAGAATTTTGAGAGAAGGACTTTCTTTTACCTTTTTCTGCATCCTTAGTCCTTAGCACAGTGCCTAGCAAATAGTGGATGTTTAATAAATGTTTGTTGACTGACTAGTACCCCTCTTAGCAATACCATTCAGTATCCTATTGGAGTACCCAGCTTCAAAACATGAGTTGAATACACCAATTTCATTCAATAAAAAATGCAATACAATTCAAACCACACATATAAGAAAAGCATTAACAATCAAAAGGCATTTAATTAAAACAGAATAGCAGGAAAATCACGAGGAAATGAACAAAGTAGTAAGCATTCCTTGTATCGGTATACAAATTACTTCTTTCATCCATTCTTTTCATCCATTCTTCTCATCACCCCTAACATAGCAGGAGAGAAATATAGTCATTTCAAACTCATCTTTCTATTATTGGACCTTAAAATACAAAGTTATTATTCTACTTAGCCATTCATTATTAGCTAGATCCCCCTCTAGACTTGATATAACTGACTTCTCATGGCCAGATCAATATTGAAGCCTCTATCAGCTCCTCTTGCAGATCATCATCATAATCTAGAGTCTAGGTAATCAATCAGCAGCATTTATTAAGCACTTTTTATGTGACAGACAAAAACGAAATGGTCCTTGCCTTAGAAACCCTATAGTCTATCTGGTCTACATGAGATGACAGAGTTCAGCACCCTCTTGTCCATACCACTTGTTGAGCACTTCACGGAACAGTTCTTTCTTTGACTTCCTTCTCCACTGTCACCCCATTTCTGCTGTAGATCTGTGGCCAGACCTGCATAAAAAGGGGAGGAGGGGGGCAGCTAGGTGGCGAAGTGGATAGAGCACCAGCCCTGAATTCAGGAGGATCTGAGTTCAAATGTGGTCTCAGACACTTAACACTTCCTAGCTGTGTGACCCTGGGCAAATCACTTAACCCCAGCCTCAGAAAAAAAAAAGGGGGGAGGAGGGGCAGTTGGGGGCACAGTAGATAGAGCACCAGTCTGCCTCCACCCCAAATAATAATAATTGGGAGAAAAAAGTACAGAGTAAATTCCAAATGATATTACCACATTGTGGACTTATGCCCAGCCTTCTGGGAAATAAAGTACAGAGAATGATGGAGAGTCTTTACGCATGTCCCTTATATTTTTGATGGGAAGGACTATGTAATCTCTGAGTGTTGTACCATCTCTGTGCATCTCAAAGGAAAGAGCAAAGTAGCTAAAGTACTCTATGGAGCCCTCATTCCTAGTCCTTGTATTAGGGTTCTCAGCCTGAGATGTAACACAGGCTACAAAGAGAATTTGAAGTTTCCCCAAAGGATGATGGGTCGTGTGCATATCTCTCAGTGAGAGGAAGAGCTTACATTTTACAGTTTTTGGAAAGTTTCCAGATATATCCAAGGTTGATATTATGAAGCTATTTCCATGGGCTACTTCAGGGAAGGCTTCCTTCTCAGAGAGACATAGAACTAGGTTACCAGAAAGGAATGAAAGTTTCATGCTCTGAGCCCCCATCATAAGTGGAAGAGGATATAATTTAATAGATCTTTCTGGCTATACTTATCCCCTTCCTGTGATTTTCCAAGGACCTCACACTTCACCCACAGAGATTAGGAGACAAGAAGTTATTGGTTTTAGCCTATTAGGCTTAATCCTGTTAGGTATGAAATCAAGTTTTCAAAAACAGTCACAACCAGAAACTTTGTTCCATGCTTTACTTAAAATGCCAGGAAGTCCAGAGGCACAGTAGACTTCTCTCAGTCTTTTCAGCCCCAACTACCCTGCAGTTTGGCTGGAGAAAACTGTGCAATGGTCTTCTTACATCACTTGGGCAGGAATATCATCTTACACTAAATAAAGAGGAAAGTCAAAAGGATCTTCTCTATTTCTCCCTAAGACAGGACTCTCTGAGAAAATTCCAGGGTTGAACCTAATTACATTCTCTCTAATGTTAAGCAAAATTCTAGGATACCAGATCACTAAGCAGAATATTGAGAAGCTTCTCTCTTTCCCTATAGGATAGGTGATACCCCATTCCTATACTTTATCCCGCTGGCCCTTGGGGACATACTCTCTACGTCTCTCTCTTTGTGTTTGCCTGTCTTTGTTTTTGTGTCTCTGTGTCTCTGTCTCAGTCTATATTTATTTCTCGGTTTCTCTTTCTGTCTTTCCTGTTTGTCTCTATATCTCTGTTTCTCTATCTATCTGTCTCTATTTTTTTCTCTTCTCTCTGTTTTTCTATGTCTCTAACTCTATTTCTGTCTCTATTTTTGTGTCTGCTTGTCTCTATCTCTATTTCTATCTCTCTGTCTCTATTTCTCTGTCTCTGCTTTTGTCTCTCCTCTCTGTCTCTATATTTCTTTGTCTATCTCTGTGTCTCTTTTTGACTCTGTCTCTCTTTGTCTCTCTATTTTTCTGTCTTTCTCTATTTCTTTCTCTTTTCTGTTTCTCTCTCTATTTCTCTTTCTGTCTCTGTCTCTCCTCTCTGTTTCTATCTCTCTCCAAATCCTTCCTTATCCCCATTCCCCCAGCTGAAGATTCCACACAATTAGAGCATCCTACTGGACAACAAATATTAAAGCAGGACCTAGCCTTGACTGCCTCATTGAGTTTTCTAAGAATAAAAGACATCAGGCCATAGCTCAGAAGAGATGAATTCTAAGGATAGAACGACACAGAGAGCAGCACTATAGCTAGCAATTTGAAGGCCTGGATCTAGTGGCAACAAAATGTGCCCTCAAGCTGTGACACCTATACCCCTGGGCAGAAAAACTTAGGATATCATCGGAGAGCTTGCTGTTGGAGGAAAGAGAAGGAACTTCTCTGGGGTGAGGAAATGGACCATCTGGTAAGCTTCTTGTTTTAACTAGTTGTCTCACTAACTATATGTTCAGCTCTGTTATTTCTTCTGCTGAAGAATTGAAAATCTTTATAGCACCCTCCAAATTCCAGGTGCCTTGGAGCAACAGCCCCACCTCCACCCTGTCCCAGTGGAGTTATAGCTCTGATATGTAAACCAGAATGGGCTTTCAGGATCATCCATCTAGTTCAAACCTCTTATTATACAGATGAAGAAACTGAAGCCTGAAGAGGTTAAGTTACTTGCCAAGATCACATAAATAAATAGATGAGCTACAATTTAAATGCAGTTCAATTTGTGGATTCAGTGTACTAAGTTAGGGAGGTGGGTGTTGAGACTCAGGGGAGATTGTGTGAACAACAGGTAGTAGGTATTTGATGACATGTTTTATTATAAGGCCCATTTGTGCTCTCTCTTTCTGTCTCTCTCTGTCCTCTCTTCTTTCTCTTATCTTTTCTTCTCTCTCTCTCTCTCTCTCTCTCTCTCTCTCTCTCTCTCTCTCTCTCTCTCTCTCTCTCTCTCTCTCTCTCTCTCTCTCTCTTCCCCACTTACACACACATACTCTCATGGTAGATAGTTTTTTTTTTTTTAATTTATTTTAGAAACCTGTTGCCTAAGAAGTGGGATGGGAAGAAAGTAAAGGAATAAGAGAAGGAGATAAAGGAATAGGAGAACTTCCCTTTTCTTTGGTGCTGGAAAGAGGAAATCTCAGCAGCCTGGGGTGAAGGGTATGTAAAATTTGAAGAATAAAAGAAGAGGCAGCTGGTATAATAATTACTACAACTTATATGAGGTAAGTGTTATTTTTATCTCCATTTTGTGGATGAGCTAGCTGAGGCTAAGACCATAAGTGATTTGGTCAAGTTGATCCTGCCAACTCTTACACTTCCCTACATAGACATGGCACCCATGTGTGAGTGTGCAATATGTGTGTGTGTGTGTGTGTGTGTGTGTGTGTGTGTGTGTGTATTAGGGAGGAAATTCCAGGAGCCAGTAGAGTCTAGGTTAGGGTGGAAGGGTGGGAACATGAATGACATTTTGTGTCTATCATTCAGACACCCAAACTAGGGTCTCATGTGGAGGGGTAAGCATCATAGGGAAAAGGATATTCAAAGACCTTGCATGAGATTTTTGTAATCTAAATAGGATTTCCCTTTTTCTCTGCATAAACTTGTGTTTTACTCTTTTTTCTCCCTTCCCCCTCCAAAAGTCTATGAGTGTTTGAGGTGGGATTTGAACTCGGGTTTTCTTTTTTTTTCACGTTCAGACTTCTAGCTTCTAGCTTCTGAATCTGAAGTGAGTAGTAATCTAAGACCCTCTGGAAGGCTTGCCTCTGCCCACCTGGTTCACAAAGAAGCCAGTGGCAAACATAGCTAATCCCTCACCCCTCATTTTCCCATAGCCAGGACAAGGAGGCAGCCAGGGGAGGATGGAGGTGGAGACTTTTGTACAACCCTCCTTGATAGAACAGGACCCTTGGTCTAAAAAAGAGACTGACCAGTCCATTTCCTCACCGCCTTCCTTTCTGGAAGTGTCCCAACTCTGGGTGGCTGAAGCCTGGACAGCAGGTGGCAGTGCTGACTAGCTCCTGCCCTGGGAGAATACCCTTTGTGTGCCTGCATTGGTGTTAAGAGGAGAGGGCATTTGATGGGCAGTGGACAAGAGGGGAGGGTCACACTCTAAACAAACTACATGAATATGACTAGCTCATTTATTAAAAAACCAATGTTGTGTCCAAATCACAGCTCCCAAGTTGGAGAACACTTTGGGTGTTCCCCTTCATTCATAGCCTGTCTTTACTCCCAGCTCTTCCATGTTTGACAGAGATCTGCCAACCCTCTGGCCATCCTCAACTCAAAGGAGAGAGGAAAAATGCAGAAAAAGAGGGTCCTGAATCTAGCCAACCTCAGTACTCCCTGTTCCCACCTTTAACTTCTAAGAAGGATTTGATCTCTGCCTGAGACCCTCAGCCCCAGATAATAATGAATGCATCCTTTGCTTCCTCTCCATCAGAGGAGCTACCTTATACTATCTCCTACCAGCTCTAAGGGAACATGATTTTTTTTCTCCCCCTCCTTATTCCCTTTCTTTATTCAAGCCTCCTCTAACACCAAGACTTAGCATCACATTATAATTTCTGGTGAGGTCTGGTCTAGCCTTGACTATCTGTGGGTTAGCTCTGCCTCCTACCAACTCTAAGGGAACATAATATTTTTTTCTCTTCATTCCTCTTTTTATTTTTTATTTTTAAATTCAAGTTTCCTCTAATACCAAGGTTTAGGGCCACACTGTAATTTCTGGTCTAGCTTTGACTATCTATGGATTAGTTCTGAATGAGACCAGTCCCCAGCAAAGTCTCTTGGGTCAGAGATAGTTGAGGTTGGGAGGAAGATTCAGGGAGTAAGAATTATCCCATTGTTTCTTCATCACCATGACCAGAAACCATCCCCTTTCATTTCTTGAATGTTTGCCTTGAGCTTACTGATGACTGGGGCAATTTAGCCCACAATTTCAGGTTGACTTCACTCCCTCCACCACAGTCATCTCCTCCACAGCCTTGGACGTGCCTCAACAGTGGCTCCTAATACTTCCAGTCCAGGATGTCCTTCCATGACCATCCATCCCTACTTGCATCATATCTCCATTGTAAACTCCATTTACAGAATGCAACTTTGTTGAAAGCAGGGATTTTCTTTGCTTTTGTGTTTATATCTCCAATGCTTAGCACATAGTAAGAATTTATTAAATGCTTTTACATTCATTTATTCCACAAACATTCTTGTGTTGCTCCACTCCATTGTCTGATCAGATTCCCTGCTGTTCTTCAGTCTGATTTCATTTCCTTAGCTTGCAAAAAAAAAGTCAGTCTCTCCTAGAAACCTTTATTCCTAAATTACACTTCCCTACATAGACATGGCAACTGTGTGTGTGTGTGTGTGTGTTTGTGTGTGTGTATGTGTGTGTGTTAGAAAATTCCAGGGGCCAGCAGAGTCTAGGTTAGGGTGGAAGGGAGGGGACATAAATGATATTTTGTGTCTATCATTCAGACACCCAAAATAGTCTCATGTAGAGGGGTAAGCATCATAGGAAAAGGATATTCAAAGACCTTTTTTCTAATCTAAATAGGATTTCCCTTTTCTCTGCATCAACTTGCCTTTTATTCTATCTTTTTTCTTCCTCCCCCCTCCAAAAATCTAATGTCTCATCCTTCTAATTTTGGGGAATGCATGATTAATGCCAAGGACTAGGCGCCTGGATCTCTGGGTCCTATTCTTGATGGTAGCTTAGGCCTGGTATGTGCCCTGGGGTCAAATGACTTCTTTCTCTCAGGATACGTCAGAGCAAAGAATAAACCTCAGGCTGGTATCCCTTGGAATGAGGTAGAGGAGAGGGAATGGGAAAGGGAGCTATGTGTGTGGATGGAATAAATCCCTTGTTTCCATCTCCTTTATGGGTGGTCTGCTTCCTCAGTTCAATGTCTGGTCTAACGCAGGGCTAAGTATCCACATCTTAAATTACATTGGGTTCTGGATCCTCATGGTATCATGGATAGGGTGTTGGACTAGTTGATTCAAATCCCACCTTAGGCACTTATTAACTGGGTGACCCTGAACAAGTTATTTAATCTTTCTACCTCAGTTTCCTCATCTGTAAAACAAGGCAATTAGACTTCGTGATTTCTAAAGTTCCTTCCAGCCTTGAATGACCCTCTGATCCTTTGGTTCCAATGACTGGGCTGAAAGCTGGCTACTCTTCAAGGGAATCAGGCCAGAGCTCCCACACACTCTCCCTGAGGGCAATGGAACCTTCCCCTTAGAGGACAGATGAGGAGTTTTGAGGCTAGGACTTGTTCAGGATCACATCTGCATTAAGTTAAATTTGAACTCAAGTCTTCTATGTCCAGACTCAGCACTCTTTCCATGATATCATAGGATGTCTGCTCTCATTTCCCACTCTAATAGGTACAATCTCTAATATTTAAAAATATCGTAGAAAAACGTAACTAAGCCTGGGGAGGACAGTGGAACTGTCTCTGTTTTGTTGGGGAAGGATAGCTACAAGAAGCAGCCCCTTTCCCTCCAGCTTCAACATGTCCATTGTTGAACCACTCAAGCTCAAGATGGCCCCTCAGGGGCCAGGGAACTGGGATGGCCTTATATGGGTACTCTGGAGCCTCGTTCTGTTTTCTAAAATATCTAAGTGGTGTAGTAGGTAGAACTCACTCAAAGACCTGAGTTCAAAACCAGTCTTAGACATTAACTAACTGTATCACCTCAGGCAGTTCAGTTATTCTCTGCTTACCTCAGTTTCCTCAACAATAAAATAGGAATAGTAATACCACCTACTTCCCAGGATTAGCACTTATTAAATACTAAATAAATGTTTACTCCCTTTTATCCTTCTAGTAACCAATACTATTTGTGAATTTAAATAATTAAATTAAAACTATTTTAGTTTCCTTACAGGTCTGAGTGTTGCAAAGTTTTATTAGTCATGGGATTGTGGAGTCAGAGCTTAGAGATCATTTAGGACAAATAACTCATTTTATAGTTGAGAGAGATTGAGTGGCTTGAGGGAGTAGTGGGGCTAGCCTTGAACACAGCTTTGCAGACTCCAAATCCAGGTTTCCTTCTATTACACTAAGCTATAAACCATGGTGACTTCATTTAAATTCAGCAAATTCTTATCCAACTTTTATCAAATGGGCAAGGCACAGGGCCAGGGGCTGGGGTTCAATAGCAAAACTCAAAACAATCCTTGCCCTCAGGAGTTTATATTCTATTACAGCAGAAACAAAACTAAATTTGGAATCAAAATACATGGATTTCAGTCTTACTAATTACTAGTGTCTCTGGGCTTAGCTGCTTTTGAGTTTTAACATCATTTATACAATGGAAACTTAGTCCTAAAAGATCATCTAGTCTAATACCCTTGCTATACATCTAACCTTGAGATTACTAATTGCTAATTACTAATGACTCTGGGCTTAGCTGTTTTTGAGTTTCAGTATCATTTATACAAAGGAAATTTAGTCCTAAAAAATCATCTGGTCTAATATCCTTGCTATACATCTAACCTTGAGAGACTGATGCTTAAAGGGTAGAGTACTGCAGCCATTCCTTATTCTGTATCCAGGTATGTGATTTAGACCTATGTCAGTCTTGGGGAGCCTGCTTCTAATGAAGGACCCTTTTCTCATTTTTAGACTTATTAAGCTCCTACCCTTTTGCTTTTAGGTTAGGTGATAGCTTACCCCTAAGGTTTCCTTGAAAAGGAAAGGGGAAGTAAAGAGATATTCAATGAATCCAGTAGAGAAGAGATAATGTATTCCTACACACAGAAAAAATTGCTCAACATAAAGGACATACAGTATTCATTAACAGAACAATTTAAAATGGAATTCAGTAGCTTAACTTATAACCACTTTTATAATCTCCTGGGAGGCTGATATTTAAATTTCTACAGAGAAAAAAGCAGTTTGTGTGACTGCTAATTAGTCATTTTACATCTCAACATGGCTCTGCACTGTCCAAACTACACTTGGTACAAATGTATTGACAAACTGGCCAGGTTTGAGTCAATTTTCTTGCCAGTAGCCATCCTCTTCAAGAATGGGGCCAGGAAAGGCTTGTTGCCATCAAGAATGAGGCCTGTGTTGGGAAGGACTCCTTCCCTACCTCCATTCAGCTCCATTCCAATCAGACCTAGAACTCTCAAGTTCATTAATTCTCCTGTAAGCCTGGATACATTCATTTTAGAATAGAAATTTGTCCACACAAGATAAAGGAAAATCAAACAGAAAAGCATTGAAAAGAAAACCAAGAGCCCTGGAAGGAGCTCATCTAGTGGAGTCTTGAACCACTTGGGGATAGGTGTGTCATACCCAAATGCAAAGTCCTTTTCAAGTTTCAAGAGGAATGCCCCAAAGCTCCCATGTTGTCAACTAGAACCGCTAATGACACTTCTGAAAATGTTCTATGGGATGTGTCTCTAAGGCTAATTCAATATTAATACATAGAAAAGAAGAAATAGAAAATAGAAAAGAAGCCTCAGTTTACTCAAGATCACACAGCTAATAAAAGTGAATTAAAATCCGATGCTTTTTTCAACTATTGCAAACTGCAATACCATTCCTATCTGGTATGAAACTGAAATTAAATAACATAATTAAAACACTTTGGGAACTCTAAGGCATTACCTAATTGTGACCTACCATTTTCATTACTTAGTGCCATGGGACAAAGTAGAGGTGGCAGGTCTCATGTAACCCTACTTGCACTAAGCCAGGTCGGCACCAGGGGGTGTCCAGCCTCACTGCCTCTGGCTGAAGTTGTTTCTGCCTGAACTGGCACCTTCCTTCTATTCTTCTTCCATGATGTTGGGAATCTTTCTTGTACTTCAGGACTCTGTAAATAGAAGTTTCTTATTCTAGCCTATAAATTCAATAGGAGTTGAGGCTCTCAGACCAGAGTCACAGTCATCGGTCATCAATTTCAACCTATATCTGAACAATTATTCTCTCTAAAAACATGGCTTGCAAATGATCAACTAGTCTTTGCTTGAAGACCTCTTGCAAAAAGGAACCTACAATTTCTGGAAGCAGCCCTTTCTAGTTTGGGGTAACTCAAATTGAGAGAAAGGTGTTTTTTTTGTTTGTTTTTGTTTTTGTTTTTGTTATTGTTTTTGTTTTTGTTTTTGTTTTTTTTTCCTTACATCAGACCTAAACATGTCTCTTTCCAGTTTCTACTTACTGTCCATAGTTTGTCCTCTGGGACCACCAAAGAAAGTCTTGTCTCTTTTCAACATAATACCCCTTCATATGCCTGTAGAAAGTTCTCATGTTTCCCTTAAGTCTTCTCCTTTTAAGACTAAATATCACCAGGTTTTTTTTTCTACCGTCCTTATTTGGGTCACTTAGAGCAGTGCATAGAGTCCTGGACCTGGAGTCAAAAATATCTGAGTTCAAATCCAGTCTCAGGCTCTTGCTAGCCAAGTGACCCTGGGCAAATCACTCAATCCCATCTATAAAATGGGGATAATAGCGCCTACCTCTCAGAGTTGTTGGGAGGATCAAATGAGATAATTGTAAAGTGCCTGATACGTAGTACTATAAAATGTTAGCTTATTATTATTATTAATAATAATAGTTATGAATCAGAGACTTTTCCCCATATTGGTTGCCCTTCTCTGAATATTATCCAACATATAATGTTCTTCCTAAAATGCCCCAAACTGAACACAAAATCCTATATGTGGTTTGACCAGGTCAGAGAGAGAAAGACTGTTATCCTTATTTTTAAACATGCCTTTCTAAGGTCACACCAGCTTTCTTAGACTTAATCACATTGAGTGATATTGAGTTTTCAATCTTCCAAAATCAAGGATCTGCTAGTTTCCCCCTGCTTGCCAACTCCATTACACTATGGTGGGACAATCACCAGACTTGGGGTAAGAAGATATGAGTTTACTATCTGAATCTGATGCTATGTGACCATGGACAAAAATTGCAAACTGAATCTCATAGAATAGTTGGGAGTATTTTTGAGGTAGGGAGATACTTCATGTAGACTTTAGAAAAATTTAAGATTATGAAGAGGGGGGCAGCTAGGTGACGCAGTGGATAGAGCACCAGCCCTGAATTCAGGAGGACCCAAGTTCAAATGTGGTCTCAGACACTTAACACTTCCTAGCTGTGTGACTTAACCAAGTCACTTAACCCCAGCCTCAGGAGGGGAAAAAAAAAAGATCATGAAGAGGCAAAGACAAGAGACAATGTAACAAAAAGGTGAGATACTTTCAGTCCATGAAACTTTCCCTGCTTTGCTATTTTGTTATTTTATTTTTTCTTCTGCAAACTTTATTTAGTTTCTTTATTTTTAATGCACATTGTTTTATGAATTATGTTGAAAGAAAAAAATCAGAGCAAAAGAGAAAAATTATGGGAGAGATTAAAAAATAGAAAAAAGAAGTGAACATAGCATGTCTTGATTTATATTCAGTCTCGTTAGTTCTTTTTCTAGTTGCAGATACTTTCCCCACTTTGAATGAAGTCTAAATTTCGGAATGGCATAAGAAAAGACCCCCAAAAGACAATGAACTTGCCCACAATACTTTTGTCTCTAGCCACTAACCTACATAAGAATTCAATAGGTGTCTGGGAAATATAACTGGTTGGTCACCATAAGTAAAGGTAGGGTCCCTTATTAAAAGGACCTAAGAATTGTCCATGTCTTACCAAGAGATGACAAAACTGACTCAAAGAAAAGAGGTAGCTGCTACTTTCAGAATAAGGGTCTCAGCCTTTTTTGAAAGAGTTCTGTAGTACTCCAGCTGAAAAAGGTCACTAATACTTAGCTAACTAAGCCAGTGGAAGTTATAGTTGCCAAGGAAGAGTAAGATTCATGGATCAACCCATTCAACAGAAATCACATTTTGTGAAGAATCAGCAATCATTGGAATGATCTACCTGGTCCAGTCTGGTAGCAATTGGCTCCTATCTAACAGAAATACCATAATTCTAGATCAGCCAGCCCCTTATTCAGGTAAGAATAGATAGCCTAGCCTATCAGTGGAATACCCTACCCATCATAAACATTTCAACCTATAGTGAATTTCATGGGGATGCTCTAAAAAGAAAGGAGTTTAATATCCTGTAGTTCCAGAATTATGAGTTGTCTAAGCTGAATATGTTCCCTATATGTGTGCATTATTATCATTATATTGTAAATTCATGCTTACTCTCTACACTACAGAATATATGTTTGTGGGAGAGTACACCTTAAACTTGAGGGAAAATGCTTTGTAACTATTGTTCTTGTTATGCCATTTCAGTAACTTGCCATTGCATTGTTTGTTAATAGGACACATACTAGTGGGGGCTCATGTGTTACAGTATTAGTAGGATAGCCAGCTACAGGATTACCTCTAGAACCAAAGGTAACTTGCTATTGAGTGAACCCAGAGGGAGTATTACATTTGTTTGTTTGTTGTTCTTTTTTCATTGGAAGAGAACCAATGACGTCAAAAGGGTGATAATTTGTGCATGATTTTAATGTACTCTGTAAATGTGAGCTGTATTTAATAAAATTTTTAAAATTATTTTTGACAGGTGCTTTGATTGTAAGGAATATTTAAATAAGGGCCATCTAGACTGGAGTAGTAAGGGAAGGAACCTTGCCATAGACAATATAATCATGCAAAAACACAGTCTTTTTTTTTTCCTCAAAAAGTGGATTATGGAATGGGAGCAAGGGTTGGTCCATGATAAAATAAGTTAGTAAAACAAGCTAGTCTCACAAGCATTGTGGTATAATGTGGCAGACACAAATGAAGTGAACTGATGAGGGTGATTATGATAAGAAACAATGCCTTGATAGAGATCATAAGGCCATTTCTTGGCCCCCTTCCCTTTCTATGTCACAGTTCAGAGCATTCAAAGACCTTCTGGCCAAACCTGCTGTCCAATCTGTTCCCCAAAGGGAAATAAGGAGCAAAAGTGAAGGTAATCTCAGAGGTCAATGATGATCAATAACTGTTCAGTTCACCACAAAAGAGGGCCACAGTTAATATTTTCTTACTTGCTTCATCCTGTGAACCTGGAAGGAAGAAAACTGGGTAATAAAAGATGGGGTTCTAAGCTCACTGGGGAACCACTAGTTGACTAGCTTACAGTAATAGCAAGAGCTGTAACTCCACCCTATTTACCAGAGGCTATCCTTTATCCATGTGAGGCCATGAGAAATCTGGGGTCATTGAGGACTTCTTCAAAGGCTAAGTAAGTCCCATTGAGCCTTTGGCATTTCTAGCTAAAAGCATAAGTAGCAGTGCCTCTTACCCTACTCCAAGCACATTTCCTTCTCTTTCCTTTGCTTCCAATTCTTGTTCTATACTCAGTGTCACTTGTGACCTTGAGCATGTCCATTTAACTCCTCTCAGCTCCTTCTTCTGTAAAATAGGAAGAATAATATTTGTACTATATACATCACAGAATTGTATGAAGTTCAAGTGAAAATACACTTATGCATAGAATGTGGGACAGCCAGAGTCACAGAGGATGGAGTACTGGATTTGGAGTCAGGAAGATTTCAGATATTAAGTTATATAGACTCTGGAAAGAAGGAAGAAGGAAGAGGAGGAGGAAGAAGAGGAGGAGGAGGAGGAGAAGGAGAAAGAGAAAGAGGAAGTAGAGAATGAGGAAAAAGAAGAAGAGGAGGAGGAGGAAGAAGAGAAAGAGGAAGTAGAAGAAAAAGAAGAAGAAGAAGAAAACAATAACAGTAGTAGTTTGGAGTAAGGTGATTTGGATTCAAATCCCTGGGTTCAAATGCCATTTATTTCCATTGTGACCTTGCACAAATAAGTCACTTAGTCCTTCTGGGCTTCAGATTCCATGTATGTGATCCAATTTAATTAGCATTTATTAAATGCCTTGCTTTGTGCAAGGCAAAATGCTAGGTTCTGGGAATACAAAGACAAAATGAAAAACAGTCCTTGTTTTCACAGGGCTTACATTCTAGCTGTAAAATGAGAAGGATGGGTCTCTAGATGACTTCTAAGTTCCCTTTCAGCTCAAAATCTATGATCTGATCATGTCATACCTCTAATTAAAACTCTTTAGTAGTTCTCTATTCCCTGAATAATCTTCTTAGGTCTTACATCATAGTCCTAGACATAGACAAATAATAAGAATCCCAGCACCTAGGGTTTGGAAGTAGGGTCACAGTATTTAGAATTAAAGATCGAATCCAGCCTTCTCATTTTACAGATGAGGAAACTGAGGATCAGAGAAGTTAATTGACTTATTCAAGAACATACCAGCTCCTTAGTTTGGGATTCAAAGCTTTCTATAGTCTGCTACTCCCTTTCCTATTCCGCCTTCTCACCTCCTTCCCTATCCCTTAATCTATCCAGTGGTCAAACTGAACCACTTATGAGCATGCCTTGTGCTTTTCTACTTCTGCTCCCTCACTGATGCCCAACTGTTGAAATCCTAACTATCTTTATTTTTTATTCTTATTTTAATATTTTATTTTCCCCAATTACATGTAAAAGATTTTTAAACATTCTTAAAAAAAAATTTTTTTTTGAGTTCAAATTCCCTCCCTATTGAGAAGACAAGAAAATTGACTTAGCTAATCATCTTCCAAGGTCTCTTTCAAAAAGCATCTCTTCCAAATTGAAACTATATCCACTCACATGAAAGAGTGTTCCAAATCACTACTGATCAGAGAAATGCAAATTAAGACCACTCTGAGATACCACTACACACCTGTCAGATTGGCTAAGATGACAGGAACAAATAATGACAAATGTTGGAGGGGATGTGGGGAAATTGGGACACTAATACATTGCTGGTGGAGTTGTGAAAGAATCCAGCCATTCTGGAGAGCAATCTGGAATTATGCCCAAAAAGTTATCAAACTGTGCATACCCTTTGACCCAGCAGCGCTACTACTGGGATTATATCCCAAAGAAATACTAAAGAGCGGAAAGAGACATATATGTGCCAAAATGTTTGTGGCAGCTCTTTTTGTTGTAGCTAGAAACTGGAAGATGAATGGATGTCCATCAGTTGGAGAATGGTTGGGTAAATTGTGGTATATGAAAGTTATGGAATATTATTGCTCAGTAAGAAATGACCAGCAGGAGGAATACAGAGAGGGTTGGAGAGACTTAAATCAACTGATGCTGAGTGAAATGAGCAGAACCAGAAGATCACTGTATACTTCAACAACGATACTGTATGAGGATGTATTCTGATGGAAGTGGAAATCTTCAACATAAAGAAGATCCAACTCACTTCCAGTTGATCAATGATGGACAGAGGTAGATACACCCAGAGAAGAAACACAGGGAGGGGAATGTAAATTGTTAGCACTAATATCTGTCTGCCCAGGTTGCATGTACCTTCGGATTCTAATGTTTGTTGTGCAACAAGAAAATGATATTCACACACATGTATTGTACTTAGACTATATTGTAACACATGTAAAATGTATGGTATTGCCTGTCGTCGGGGGGAGGGAATAAGGGAGGGGGGGTAATTTGGAAAAATGAATACAAGGGATAATATTATAAA
The DNA here is from genome assembly GCF_048593235.1 of Sminthopsis crassicaudata. Taxonomy (NCBI): domain Eukaryota; kingdom Metazoa; phylum Chordata; class Mammalia; order Dasyuromorphia; family Dasyuridae; genus Sminthopsis; species Sminthopsis crassicaudata. The sequence continues at coordinate 355,649,484 of NC_133620.1, forward strand.
ATATATATATATATATATATAATAAAAAAAAATTAAAAAAAAAAAAAAAAAAAAAAAAAAAAAAGCATCTCTTCCAGGAAACTTTTTCTGATTTCTCTCTCTTACCCCACTATCAAAAAGAACCAAGCAATAGTTAGTCTCTCTTTTGTCTGGAGAGGGTGGAATGGGGCAGGGAGGGGACAAGAGTTCAAGAAAGGAAGCAAAAGGAGATTCTCACCTATTACTATTTATGCTACTCTAAAATAACCAAATAACTAATACAAAACAGAATATCAATGTTGTTCCCCCTACTTGCTTGAAAATTTCATAGGATCCTAGAACTGATCAAGTACAGCCTTATTTTACAAATGAGAAAAATTGAGTCTCAGAGCATGTAAATTATTTGTTAATTGGTGATCCCATGTTCATTTTTAAAAAATTTCCTTCCATCTCTACACAGTGTTCAGAACACAGTAGATTTTTTTTTTAATGTTTATTGCATTGACTTTAGTTATACCAAGTTGTGTCTAAGGTATCCAAGGGCAGGCTGAGTACATTCCCATGATGCCTTAAAGAAATGCAAACACAAGTAATCTCATATGCTCCTGGCCATAGCTCATCTTATCAGCTTTTCTCCAGGCAGAAGGCCGACTGGTGAGGTTTAAAAGGGGCATGTTGATGTTTTGTGAACTCAAGCTCTCAGCCACCAGACCTGAAGATGGTGATGGCCAGTAACGTCCTGGTTTTGCTCCCTGCAGCAGCTGCTCGATCATTTTGTCCTTGCTGGTGAGGTTGGTGCGAGGCACAGGGCCAACCCCTGCTCTGATTTCTGCCCCAGTGCGTGATCTGTGCCAAAGTAGAACAGTTGGTACTGCTACTGACCATACCCAGGTCACATGAGGAGTGCTGGCTAGTCTGCTGGGTATTTTCAGTGGGTGACCGAATGGACAGCAGCAGGGGGAGGCAGAAGGAGAGGTTGGGGAAGGGCAGCTCCTTGTTGCTGGGAAGCCTGGATGAGTAGTTGTTTGTGACTGGCTTGGACCCACACAGAGTTTTCCCTCTGACCCTGGTATTTCTGATTTGTTTTACATTCAGCCAGGAAGGCCACCAAAAGGCCATCAAAAGGCAAACAGAGGAAAAAGAGACCAGAGAGTTCTGTGAAGACATAAATGTGCTAGACCAGAGGCAGTTTGGATCCTGGAAAACTTTTTGCAGAAATCATCTCCATGAAACGAATCCCCTCCAACCTATCCTCCCGAGAAGCCATAAATTCTGGTGAATAAAACAGAAAACAACCCAATGTTTTTTCTACTCTTCTACTTCTATCTGGGCTTCAGTTATACACCAAAACACTCTTTTTGTAAAAACAGCTGGTGTGTTTGTAGTTGTGTAATCCATTTTCACATCTAGGATTTGGACCCATGCCTTTGGTTTTTGCCTTCTCCCTTGGGTTTGGGGAATAAATTTCTGGGGCACCTACCCAACCCCTCAGTCCCTGGTCAGAGAGTCCAAAAGGCAGCTTCTCTAGAGAAATGCAGGAAGCTCTTGCTACAACTCCTGTTGTTCATTCTCCACTCCCTGCAGTGTCTGTGTTGTTTTCCAGGATAGGTTTCATTCTTAAGGAGAGAAAAACAAAGGCTGAATTATTCTGTGAAAGCCTGGTTGGGAAAATGGTGTCCACTCTGTAGATCTTCATCTTTTAATCTCTTTAGAAGGCTGTTCTTCCTAGCTTCGTCTTCGATATTCTGTCTAGCTCTTCCATGGCTTTCATCATAGCCTCTGCATGGAGAACTCTAGTGTTACTCTTGCACTCTTAAACCCTCATTTTCAATTGTCTACAGGTCCTCTCCACTTAAATATTTCGGCAGCACCTCAAAAAAAAATCCCTCACAAACCCAAAAATATATATCCCAAATCAATCTTGTTATGAAAAGAAAAGAAATATATAGCAAAAGGAACTGGATCTAGAGTTAGGAGAAACTTGTTAGGAGAATCCTTCTTTAGGCCCTAACTACAAAAAAGTCACTTTATTGTTTCTGTGGCTATTTCTTTTCTGCAAAATGAGAGTCGAATAAGATAACTTCTAATCTTCCAAATCTAAATCCTATGCATCTCTTATGATCTCTTTTTATCCCCCAACCGTCATCTCTTATATCCAATTATATAATTGATTATATATGATTTCAACTCTGTAATATCATGAGCATTCATGCCCTATCTCTACTCTCATGAGAGTGGGGATGATAGTAAGGGAAATTTACTGGAAGACCATGGAGAGTATGGGATCAAGGGTGCATGTATTTGTGTTTATCTTGAAAAAGAAAAGGGCCAACACTTTATCTGAGACTAGAGTGAAGGAAGAGATAGTGGGGGTAAGATATTTCAGTGATGTGAGATGAGGAGGAGGGAAACAATAGACTGGTCTGGATGAATGGCCTCTATTTTTTTTAAATTAAAACTTTTTATTTTTCAAAACATATGTGTGGATAATTTTTCAACATTAACCCTTGGAAAACCTTGTGTTCCAGTTTCCTCCCATTTCCTTCATCCCCTCCCCTAGATGACAAGTAGTCAAATATATATTAAACATGGTAGAAATATGTTAAATCCAATATATGCATATGTATTTGTTTAAAACATTTTTACTTTATTAAATAAATATTTATACAGTTATCTTACTGCACAAGAAAAATCAAATTAAACCTGAAAAAAATGAGAAAGAAAACAAAATACAAGCAAACAATAACAAAAAGCATGAAAATGCTATGTTGTGAACCACACTCAGTTCCCACAGTCTTTTCTCTAGGTGCAGATGGCTTTCTTCATCACAAGATCATTGGAACTGATCTGAATCATCTCATTGTTGAAGAGAATGGCCTTTATTTTTTAGTGAAATATCAGGTACACGGGGAAAAATTTTTTTTAAAAGGATGAAAGAATTTCAGTGTTCATGAATATGAAAGTAGGGCACTTATGGGTAATGGAAAGATCAAGGATAAGATCATGTCTGGATATAGCTGAGGTAGAGAGAAGGGATAGCTCATGGTAACTGAGTAGATCTGGGAAGAGAAGCTGCTCAGCTGAACTCATTGAAAAAGAAAGGAAAATGTCACCAACATAAGTTTTTGCAAGGATTAATGTTGAAAAATTATCCATGCATATGTTTTGAAAATTAAAAAAAAACTTTAATAAAAAAAATGACCAATAGGTTCCAGACTGAATTATAAAATGAAATATTGTGAAGATCAGGGGAGATGAAGTTGCTTAGTGATAATGGCAGAAGAATCTGGAAGTAGAAATGCCTATTCTTGTATGAAATGAATATTCTTGTATTCCAACTTCCTCCATCAGGATCAATGAAGTTTGAGAAGAAGTACAAGCAGTAATGTACAGAATAGCCACTGATGTCAGATTGTCAGGAGATCCAGGTCTCAGTGAGTGCTACAAGATGCAAGAAGTGAGGAACTCACTTAAATTAAAGCAAGATTAAAGCAAGTTTGTTAATTATTGGAGCAGACATTCCAGAGAATACAGTAGAAGGGGCAAGTAGATCTGGAGAAAGAACATTTGGGAGTGGGGAAGTAGGTTTGAGGGAGGGAGATGAGAGTAATGATCAGTAAATGGCTGGGGATGGGAAAATGGGGTTTGTCCATTGGCAGCCCGAGCTCAAGAATCACCAGGATAAAGAGAATGGGAAGGGGCAGGAGGAGTATGCTAGTCATTGAGGAATAAATTCAAGCAGATTACTAGTGGTTGGAGGGAAGAGGGGGGTGACTGTATTATTCAAGGCTTTACCTTAAAACCTGACCTTATGGCAGGAGGAATATTACATCCTACAATACTTAGCAGACTCACTTCACTGTAAAGATAAGACCTGGAAGAAAGCAGTCAAGAAGCAGGAGGGGGCAGAGTGAGGAGGGTTTAATCCAGAGAATTGAAGAGAGTCCTCGAGGCAAAGATAGAGATAGAGGTGTACACTGATCACCTGGGGCCAAAGACAGAGAAAGGCTGGGTGGTTCTCTGTTGTCCAGAGGGTAAAGTTCAGACAATTTCTGAGTGGTCCACTGAGATAGTTGGATCATATTCCTTCAAAGTGGAATATTTTGCCACCAATCAACCAGCATTTATTTGGCATCTATTATGTACCAGACACTATGTACTCTGGGAAACAAACACAAAAGAGACAGGACTATCCTCCCTACACTCCCTGCCTTTATGTCTTTGCTAACATTGCTCTCTCTGCCTGGAATGTCCTTCCTCCCAGATCCTCCTTAAGCCTGTTTAAAGCCCTACCTACTCTTTAAATCCTAACTACAATGTGCTTGTGCTTGTGCTTGTGAGGGTTTCTGTATTATAGTTGTAGGCCCACATATCTCTCTACTGGACCATAAATCTCATGAGGGCAGGATCCATGGCCCATACTTTGTGTTCCTTATCCCTAATTTAGCACAGCTGCTTTGCACACATTAGTTGCTTATTTAAAGATCTATTGATTCCTTGTCTGCTCAGCTGCCAATAAAACAGCTCTGGGTTTTTGCCCTCATGCTGCTTTCTCCCTGGAATAAGTTCTTCTCTAGGAATACATAGTAGAGGCTTGGTTCCTCCTACCCAACTCAATCATGGTGTTAAAGGGTAGTTAAAGAGCTCTGTAGAATGTGATTCCTAAGCTTCCCCTCCCACAAAACTACCCCCACTAACCATAGCAAACTTGTCCTATAGGAGACACCACATTCACAGGGAAAGGGTCAGGAGACAGCTCCACAAAGTCTAACCCTAGCATCAGGTGGGAGAGCCAGTTGTGGATTCAAGGGGAAAATCACTCCTGTCTTTGGGAGTCTAGTCTATCAGAGACGTGTCCAAGAAAAGCAACAAGAAGGTATCATAGGAGGAGAAAGGGCACAAAGATCCCGAGGTGTTGTCTGGGTCACACATGGTCCTTATGGATAGGCTATGTGATCAGTGAACTCTTATATGTGCCTACTTTTCTTGCTGACACTGTATTTATAGAGGGAATGTTTTGGTGACATCTTAGTAAATGCCTTGACTGTAAACTAATTATGTCTATTGGCTGACTATTAAAGTTAAGTATATGTTAAGAGCTTGTGAGCCATAGTTATGAGCCACTGTGGCCCCAAGAGTACCTTTGAACCCTAAAGGGTAGTTATCCTCTGGGAAACCCGATTTGTAAGTATATGGGAGGGGATGTTACATAAAAATGTCAGCCATGGCTAGTTTTGCTTTGTCAGGGATAGCTCAGTGGGTATGGGATGAGGGACAAGATATATTCAAAAATGAATGTGATGAAAAAAAAAGGCATCAATAAAGTAAAAAAAAAGAAATCCTACCCATGTTTCAAGGCCCACTTAAAATGTCAGCTCTTCTATAAGGCTTTCACCAATTATCTCAACCATTATCTCCAAAGCCCTATATTCAAATTCCAGTTACACTTCATATCTACCTTATGTCACCTTTCCACATTCAATGTTGTATTTCATTATCTGTGCATATGGATTATTTCCCTCTGAGATTATAGATTTCTTAATTTGTACAGTGCCTTGTGCATAACAGATACCCAATATATCTCAGTGGTTGCAGTATATTATTTAATAATAATATCTAATACTTTTTTCTTCTAGTGTCAATTTCAATCAAAGATTTAAGAGACATTGAGCACTCTATTCATTTCTCAAAATAATTCGCTTCCATAGGACAATAAAATGGGTGATTTTTTTAAACAACAAATAACACTCAACCAGAATGTTAATGATTCTGCAATAGACTCCCTTTTCTAATTCCAGGTTGACAATAAAATAGCTCTGTAGTACCCTGAGTACATTGATAGTCTATATGAAGAAAAAAATCTGAAATTAAAAATTTGCTTAGATAATCTATATTTGAGCAATCAAAGCTCATTCTCTTATAAGGCTGACATATCCAAGAGAGTTGTCAAGAAAGCCAGATGATGTCACTCTTCCTCTCCTTCCTAACCTCTCTAAAGAGGAAGAACAAGCATTTAAGTGATTACTATATATTAGGTCTCTGCTAAGTGCTTTAGAAATATTTTATTGATCTTCACAAAAATCCTGTGAATAGGTGCTATTTTTATCCTCATTTTGCATAATAAGTTAACTCAGGAAACTGAAATTTCCCTATGAGGAAACAGGCTGACATCCTTGCCCAGGACCACTCAGCTAGTAAGTGTCTGAATCCAATTTTGAGCTCAGGCCTTCCTGCACTCTACCCAGTGGGCCTTGGCTGCCCCTAAGACTCTCTGAGACTTCGCAGTCAAGATTTTTTAAATAACATGCATTTGAATAAAGTGGAGCAGATGCTTACCCTAAGTGACTTTTGTCCCAGAACTAAAAGGATGTCCTTGTTGAGATAGGCAACCTTACAATATCCCAGAACTCAGACTACTATTATTCCTCCTGATTTCCCATCCCTCTCAAGAGAATGGATAGTCAGGCAGACCAACAGTTGTAATACCTGATACCCAAAAGGCTGAGGATGTAAGTCAAGCATTTAAGAAGTGACTACTTTATAGCAGGCACTGTGCAAAGTATTGAGGATACCTAGAAAGATACACTCTCAGGGCTCACAGTCTTATGGAGAAACAAGATGGAAATAACTATGTGTGAATAAAATATAAGATAAATTGAAGCTAACAAAGGCATGGCACTAACTTTAAGGCTGGTAGATCTCTTGAGCTACAATGGGCAAAACCAGTTGAATGGCTATGTCTGACTCCAATGGGTGAACCCTCAATCAGTGTGGAGGAGACTATGAGTAGCCCCCATACTTTCAGGCTGGGAAAGACAGACCCATTTAAAAAAAATCCCTCTCTCCCACGGTTCTGATAACTGTTCATATAATAACCAGGGGGCAAGGTCCATTTTCTTCTGAAAAGAGATGCTTCAGATATCTGAAACATTTATCCAGCAATTTTTTTGAAAGGACATTAAGTTAAAAGGAGTCTTGGAAATTCAACCTTCTAATTTTCCAGATGAAAACTGTGAGGTTCAGGAAAGTGAAAGGATTTGTTTATAGTTGTATAGCTAAGAATCAGTCCTAGAACTCAGGTCTGTTAGTCCTATATTGCTTCTACAAAATCACACAACCTATAACCTCTGTTGCAAACTATATCTTTCTCCTTCTGAGGTTTTGAGATTATCTGTCAATGAAGAAGAAATCAAAGCTATCAATAGTTATATGAAAAATGTTCTAAATCATGACTGATTAGAGAAATGATGATGAAAACAACTTTGATATACTTTACTTGCTAATGTGATAGAAAAAGAAAATGACAAATGCTGGAGGAAATGTGGAAAAATTGGGATACTAATGCATTGTTGGTGGAGTTGAGCTAGTCCAACCATTCTGGACAACAGTTTGAAACTATGCTCAAAAGGCAATGAAACCATTCATACCCTTCACCCCAGCAAATACTACAACTACTAAGTCTGTGTTCCCAAGATATCAAAAAAAAAAGGAAGAATCGCTTTTTTTTTTGTACAAAAATATAACAGTTCTTGTGGTGGCAAAGAATTAGAAATGGAACGGATGCCTATCAACTGAGGAATGGCTGAAGTTGTGGTATATAATTGTGATGGAATACTATCATACTATAAAAAATGAAGAGCAGCACAGTTTCAATTAAAAAAAAAAACCCTGGGAATACTTATATGAACTCATGCAAAGTGAAAAGAGAAGAATTAGGAGAACATTGCATATAGTAATAGCAACATTGTAAGCATGATCAGTTGTAAAAGGTTTCATTAACTCTGATCAGGACAATCACCCAAGACAATTCCAAAGGACCTATGATGTAAAGGAAGAAGTGAAGGAGGTTAGTGGATAGAGCCCTGGAGTCAAGAAGACCTGAGTTCAAATTTATCTTCAAATCCATGCTAGCTGTGTGACTTTAGACAAATCTCCCACTTGCTTTAATCCACTGGAGAAAAAAAAATGGCACACCACTCTAATATCCTTGCCAAGAAAACCTAATGGACACTAAGTATTAATAAGACATGGTCCAGACAGGACTGAAAAACAAACATGATGAAAAATTCTGTCAACCTCCAGATAAAAAACTGATGAATTCTGGATGCAGATTGAAACATACTTTTAAAAAACCTCTATTTTTATTGTTTTATTTTATTTATATTTTCTTTTATATTGTTGAGATAGGCAATATGGAAATGTTTTGCATGATTATATATGTATAATCTATATCAAATTTCTTTTCTTTTCAAGGAGGGAGAAGAGGGGAGAAAAGGAGAGAATTTGGAATTTAAAATTTTTTAAATGAATATTAAAATTTTTACATGTAATTGGAAAATATTTAATGAAATAAAAATAATTTTTAAAAGAGTCAAGGAGATTATCTGTCAACCAGACCATTTAAAAAAAAAAGGAAATTGGAATATTCTTTTAAATAAGAAAAATAAAATTGTCCTCCATTTAATTTCACCATTCTTTCTAAAATTTAAATAATACAATCCTAAATTTTCCAATTGTATCTTTGTTGAAACAGAAGAATTTAGGGGTTCGTAAAGGCTTTTGTCAAAAAGAGCCCCTTGTCATGCCTTGCTTTCTAGAGAAGTTGGGGAGGGATTCCTGCTAACTTTGACTTTTCATAGAAGTGTCTTAGTAGTCCCTATCATATTTCCTGGAAATATAAAAGTATTAGAAATAAGAGAAAATGTGCCAGGGCCATAGTGATTATGCAAGTCTAAAATACATATTGTTCCACAAAGGCAAATTTCCTCCCAAAGGAGATCTTAAGAGGGTGAAGAGCAGTGGCAGGAGGACCTACTTGACTAGAGCAGAAAAGGAACTGAGAGAAGGAAAAAAACACAAGGATCCTTAACTTTTTTTTTTTTTTTTTTTGTAGCAAGGGTCTTTTTGGCTATCTAAGGAAGCCTACAGATCCCTTCCCAGAATAATGATTTAAAAGGAGCAAAATAAAGTACATATAGTTACAAAAGGAGTCAATAATACTGAAATTCTATGATGAAAATATTAGACAAGTTTCACAGATCCCAGGTTCAGGACACTGACTCTCAGGCCTCATATATGATCCTTTGATAATTGGTGGGAGGAATAGTAATGGAAAGAGAGTAAAGGGGAAGAGGGCCAGAAGGAAGCACATGTATCAAGTCTACAACAAAAATAGGAGGAGGTCTATGGCATGATCAAGCCTGTGGCCACACCATAACTGAAAAGGGGAAACTATGAGATTAGGAACATTTTAATCCAGTTTTAGGTAACAATCTATTGACTCAGGAAGGGACAAAGACTCTAAAAATTGAACCAACTGCAATATCAGACTCTTCCCTTGTTCTTAATTCAATTCTTGAAACATTGAGTCTGGGTGGGTCCTTAAGGTTCAAGAAGGAAGAGAAAAAGAACTTAGAAGAGCTGAAAAGGGGGCATAGAGATAACAAGTACTTAAAAATAGCCATGACCCCATAGCTGCTTGAGCAGCAGATTTTATGTTATCCTTCCCCTTAACTTGCTCCTCTGGAATCTGACTTTTAAGTATCAAGGAATAAGACATAAAAGCAATGGCTAGCCTATCTTGTCAAGATGGTGTCACCACAATTATTCCTGAAATACACACAAGGAGAGTACAGACCAAAAGGATAAGGCCTGTAAGTATATGCCAAGGTTTTTCTAAAAATATTTTACACCTGTTCTCTGTTCTGCACACTGATCATATTTGATCAGTGAAGTAAAGTACTCTAAATGCCAGAAGGAATGTATTTTTCCTTCCAAGTCTTCAATGTTTTTCCCTTTTGTAATGCACACTTTTCTTACCTTTGCTTTAAAAATAAAAAATCAGATGTAATTACACATATAACTCCTTTTCCTGGGCCAGTGTAATCTGTGTTTACACAACTATTTCAACAATATATGGCACCTCAATTTAGTAACTTTTTTACTTTTTCTTTTTTTCTGCTGCTACAGCTCACAAGAGGACTGCAGCCAGCATTGTAACACTCAATTGAAATCAACTTGCTGATGTTATGAAAAAGAATGCTGAAACATCTGTTTGTTTCATCTGCTTCAAAACCAGAAATACAAACTAAGAGATATTTATTACTGAAACTTGAATAGAACACTCTAGGGTGTCACTGCTCTAAAGAGAACTTTGATTTTGATTCAGACAGCTGATTGGACAACAAGATGTTAGGTGACTTGATGGTTGCAAAATGCAGGCTACTGAATTTGTTTGCTTTTTAGATTGAAATCTAAGAGAGAGCAAACATCGACAGATGGTTGGCCTCCAGACCTATTGAAGGTTCTTGACAATGCTGGCCTTCAACTATCCTTCATGGTAAGGTATATATGTACTCTCTCCGTGTCAGAGATAAAAAGAACCTTTGGAGAGAGTTTAATCCAAATCTCTTCATTTTATAGAAAGGGAAAAGGAAGGCAGGGTCATAGAGAGAGTCAGGATTCAAACCATTTTCATTCCAGTCCCTCATAACACTTCAGGGATGCAAGTCAGTATCATTAGCCTTGATTCACAAATTATATACTTTTATATAATTTATATACTTTTAAAGGTTTAAAAAGGAATAAATATTTATATGATATGGCACGATACTGTATTAAGTGATTTACAAATATTCTTATTTATAACAACCTTGTGAAGTGGATGCTTTTATTTCTATTTTACAATTAAGCATTTTGTGACTTGCCCAGGGTCACATAGCTAGTATCTGAGACTAAATTTGAACTTAGGGCTTCCTGTCTTCAGACCCATTTTGTTCTATACACTGATGACTCTCCAAAACTGAAGAACTTTAGGAGACATGAAACTGCTTAACTAAGAATAAAATATTAGATTGTTAGGCTTCTGTCTAATCCAGTGGTTCTCAAACTTTTGTTCTCAGTATCTTTATGTTATTAAAATTATTAAAGATAGGTCCAAAGAGTTTTCGTTACATGGGTCACATTTACAGATATTTACCATGATTAGAAATAAAAGCTAATTTTGAATTTGTAGACTTTTTGAAAGGGTTCCAGGATTCTCTGCACTGATCTAGTCTATTGGAATAGAATATTCATATTTTAATTATTTTCTTTTTAAAACATTTAAAATGACATTTTGTGATGGCCTTGAATTATTAAAACTGATTTTAGTTTTAGCCATAAAAACAAATTCAGAAATTTTAAACAATTTCTCCCAAGACCATAAAATGTAAAGCAAGCCTTTTAAAAGAGTTATAATAATGGAAGGTGACAAGATCAGCAACAATGCTTCTTAGTCCCTTCCAATGGCCCAATAATTTCAAGTAATATTTGATACAAATTCCAGTATAACCAACAGATGTGAATAAGCTCATTGTTACGGGACTTGACCAACAGAAAAATGTGCAATTTCCCCTGACAATTTTCAAAACTGCTTAGATTTACTGTGAAGATGAAATTCAAAAACCTAGTAGTAGCATTACACTAAACATTGAGTCATACCATTATAAATATTAATCTTTAAATTTATACCTCTGAATGTGTTTTTAAAGAAATCCCAAAAAGTCATTTGATTCCATTTCCAACAAGGCAAGCAATTCGTCAGAACATCTGTTGAAGGATGAGGTTTGTTGTTAAGTGGTGATTGTTGAAAATCATTTTAGAATTGAAGCTGTAAATTACCTGTTGGAAGCCCCTACTTTTTGCAACTTTAATTCTATCTACAATGTTATCAATCAGTAATGAAGGACAGGAAAAAGTATGAAAAGGCTTAGTGAACTTCAATGTAATATTTTTCAGAAGTTATAGGGCCAAGTTTATGGTCTTCATTCTAGTTTTATAGAGTATTCTGTGTGTAAACGTCAGAATCAGACAAGAGAAAAGAGAAAGTTGAATTTAGTATATTGAAGTGAAAAGGTTAATATGCTAACTTAAAACATCTTCAAGTTACTGACATTTTTATTCAGACTCAGTAATATTCCCTTATGCCAACTTATTAGAAATTGTTTTTTTTTTTTTATTATTTTTTTTTTTCCTGAGGCTGGGGTTAAGTGACTTGCCCAGAGTCACACAGCTAGGAAGTCTTAAGTGTCTGAGACTAGATTTGAACTTGGGTCCTCCTGAATTCAAGGCTGGTGCCACCTAGCTGCCCCTAGAAACTGTTAAAATGACATAATTAAAATCACAATTCATCTGAAATGGGCTTCAAACTTCTCATTTTCCAACTGTTACATGAGAGAAGCAATACATCATATGACGCATCCCTTAGGCATAGGCAGGTAATATCTTTCTAAGATATGATTCAACTTGAATAGAAGACAGTTGATCTAAACCATCATCCTGAAGCAGACGTAAGAGCAATATAATTGATATACTAAACAGCATAATTGGATATATTCCATGCTGGTTAAATTGCATATGTGTGTTCTAATAAGGGCTGCTTAACTTAGCAAACTTGCTTTGTCCTCTTATCTGATTTTGCCCCATAGCTATTATCCTGTTTCTGACAAAAGCATGCATTCTAGTCAAGTGAGAATATACGTCAGATGTGCAATGCCTATGCTATTTTCTGTTTGTATAGGGAAAGGGTGGGGTAGAAGTTCTCTTCCCATTACAGGCAGTTGAGTCCTGTACTTCAAGTACAGTCGGAGACTAGTTTTTCCCATATATATGTTATGAGGACCTATTTCAAAATGATCCAAGTCCTAGAATTTTCTAAGATTCTATATCTTAATACCAAATAGGATTTAAAATACTCATACATAAAAGAAAAAAAGTTAAACCACCACATACATATCAGAAAAGTTTTGAACTCATACTTTATGATGGGAAATTGCATGAACAGAAAAGTCTACACTACCTTTGATCTAACATCTTCCTCACTCTTTCCTCAGCTATATAATCTTTTAAGTTGGCATTTCTAATAGTAGGTCACAGAATATTTAAGTTAAACAATGACTGAAATTCTTGGCATTCAGATTACTATAATAATAAACAGTCACTGTAGGTAAAGGAATCATAAAAGCCTATTAAATCATAATTCAATTATCATTCTATAAACAAAAAATAAGCATTTCCCATGCAGAAGAAATAGCAAGTAAAACTCAGCCAAAGAGTCAAGAGTGATAAAGAGACTCAGAATTAAGGTCACAAAAATGTTTTTGAATGCTTTCAAAGGTTTACAATTAAAGCTGAGGTTTTAGAATTGTTTAGTCTTTTTAAGTTACATTGTATCACTGAGTAACATTTTCTAAGAGATGCTAGGCAGGTACTTAAAAATAATTTGTCTCCCCAAGAAACAGAAAGGATATGAAAATGAGATCTTTGTTTATTCTCCATCTACAGACCATTCTCTTTTCCAAAAGAGTTATGTTCTCAAGGAATTGATTTGGAGAACATCAAACTTGAACTAATCTCCTAAGTTTTCTTGGATTTTTTAAAGGAAAAAATTGAGACCTATTCTTACCTAAGTTTCCAGCACATAACTGGTAAAAGTTTGGAAATTTTTTGTTAAATAACCCACCCCAAAACTCTGAAAATAATATGCATACTTATATATATATATCAAGTACCACAGATCCTAACATACGAGTTACTGAAAATATAGTTTAAAAACTATGTGTAACTACTAGATATTAAGTGTAACAAAATCAGGACTTGTGAACTAACTTTTACTATTCTAATTTCTAATATATCTGGCTTCCTTCTATGAATCTCTAGAATAAACTAGTGCATACAATGATTATGCTAATTTTCTTATAGCTGATGAACCAATGTGATCACAAAATAACACAAGTGACAGTGTTGGCAAACCATCTCTGCTTGTTCCACTTACTATTCCAATACTTCATTATAACCTCATTCTGTCCATTGCAGGACAAAGATCTCACCATGGTGCTGATGGAACAGCTCTTACTTCCAGTACTTGTTTTCTGAAAACAAACTTTTAACACTAAACTGTATAGTTAATTAACAAAAAGGCTTTTTGTAGAAATGTGTCCAAAAAACTAACGAGACCAAATTTATTTCACTGGTAAGCCAGACAATATTTCTTACAAGGTGCCAAGAAAATGTGGCTTTTCTATTTAATGTATTTTTTTTACTTGAATCATGTCAATTCCATATCCAATTGCCAATGAAATTAGAAAAATGATCTCCCCCCCCAAACCTGTTTGTCCCCAATTCTCCAAAATCTATTATTGTCAAAGTAAATCAATAGAATCCTCAATGCTATCAGAATTGTTATCAATACCTCCAAACAATAAAACATTTCCAAGTGAAATCAATATAAAATCTTATTTTGGAAGTCAACAAAACAAAATTGGAAGTGACCGGTTTAATAAATCCTTTATTCCCAAAGGACCTCTTCTAGCAACTGTAAATGTCATTTATAAACAAATCAACTGATAAAAATGAAGCTTTCAGATGTTTTGGTTCCTAAGCTATTAATCCTCTGTACTGATATAATTGGTTTTACCTTCTTAGGATAACTAATTCCACTTGGGTATGAATTAAAAGTTTATCTCTTGAACTAATATTTTACTTCAACAGTATTTTAAATCTTTGTCTTCTAAATTCAGAAGTTCAGAACCTTAACACATCTCTATTTTTCCCAGTAGAGTAGTGGGGAAATAGGGTGGGATGAGCTGGATAGATAAAAGTTGGTAACACAGGCAGCAGTGCCTAGAAAATATATTAAAAAGAAAGCTATCCCAAATAGTTAATCTGGCTATGTGCTTCAAAAGGCCCATTTCATTTATGGACTGCAAGGTACAATCTCCTTTGTCATTCCTTTGTGATACAATGAGTCAGTCCTTTCTGCATCATTAGCATTTACAACACAGTAACTAGAGCTCAGATCCTTGGCACAACAGTAAAAACAAAGACCACAGGAGGGATTTAATTTTAAAGAATTTTAATACAAACTTAATATAAACTATTTCAGTCCCTCAACATGTAAGACACTGACTCAAAATACTTTTATACCGTTTTCTTCAAGTATTGCACAATGTAGGTACAAAATTAATATTTACGATTACATTTTCTTCCATAATATATAGCAAAAATCTTTAAACTTTTAACAGAAAATACAATTTGTTTTTTTTAAAAAGCAAATATTCGTACATTTTAATTCCACCACTAAGGAATATTCTGTACACAATTTTTAGAATAGTTGATGTCTTTAAGATGGATATTTTACAATTTCAGTAAAAAAAAATACAACATGAAGCTGCTGGAGCTGTCACAGATCACTGTAGTAAAAAGATATAAATGCAATACCATGTAGTAGAAACAATATATATACTCTGATATTTTACAAACTTTGTACTAAATTAAATTATACAATTAGAAAAGACCAATAAACCCACTTATTAGTGCCAATTTTTTATAAAAAAAATTAGCCATGTCCTTCCTATATCTTAAATACTGTAAGAGGCCATATTTGAGAGTATACTTTAAAATGTACAGTCAGTATAAAATAACTTTGTGCTTGGTTGGCAAATGAAAAACGATGCATGTTGTTTATGTAACCAAGCTTGAATGTTTCCATACTACAAGCTTTAAAAAAAATCTCAAGGGGGTAAAAAAAAAAAATGCCCCCTTGGGCACGTGCATTTCAACTTGTACAATAACATTTTTTTTTTTTTTAGTTAGCCATAACTGGCTGGAATTGCTGGTTAGAATACTGCATGTTATTTAAGCTAAAATTCAAGCCATCCACAAAAGACTTCTCGTTGAGGCCTCCATAGGCCGCAAACATATCAAAGGCATTACTGTATTGGAGAGGACTGAGGTTAAGGGGGCTGTCACCTGGGAACATTCCATTGTTACTACCTTGACCCTGCATATTAGGGAAAATAAACTCCTTTGCATTAGGAGAAAGAGCAGAGGTCTTCTGCTGCTGCTGCTGCTGCTGTGATGGCTGCTGTTGCTGCTGCTGCTGCTGTGGCTGCTGCTGGCTGCCCAGGCCAAGCCCATAGAGAGAGTGCATTGAGGAAGAAATGGCTTTCTGCTTCAAGAGGTCATTCACATTCAAGCCGAGGTTGGTGGGAGAAGTGCGTGCAACCTTGTTGCTACGGCCACTATTTTTCATTTTGGTCGAGCCAAACTTGGTGGCAGCAAAAGTGGCAGTGGTAAAGGTTAAAGGCTGAGTGGATCGGGGCATGAAAGTAGGACTTACAGCAGCAGAGTGGCCAAAGGGAGGAGATGGAGAGCTGGACACTGATGAAGCTGGGTCACTTATTGGCATAAACACCTGGGCCTCTGGATTAAAGCTGTTTTTGATCTCCTTATCCAACTCACATCCATTTTCATTATTATCATCCACATACAGCACCTTCACTGGTCCCTTTTCACCAATTTGGTATGAAACCTCAAATGGATCGATCCAAACACTAAGATCCTGGGGCAGGTTTCCACGAACATCATCAATGTCCAAACCACTCTCTTTGGATGCTTGTTCAATCACTGGGTCCACTTTATCCCCTATATGTATACATCTAAACCCTGATCCTTTGTATGGCTTTTCTGGATACCAGTGCCCTTCATATTTCTTTTTAAGAAGTCTTTCAAGTTCTTCACCAAAAATGTTGACTCGTCGCCTGGGAAGCTTATTGTACAAATACGAAATAATAAAATTTAGTGCTACTTGGATTTCAAGCTGCATAGCTGCTATGCCACAAGGTTAAGTTTGTGTTTCAACCCCCCCCTCAAAAAAAAAATGTTCAGTTTGTGGCAAAGAAACAAAATTTCATTCAAAGTGCTGGTACTAGTAGATTATTATCCTTCACCTTGAGCAGTCTTGTTCCTTAAAGAAAAAAACAAAAGCAAACATAGCCAAATAAGGAAAGTGTAAGATAAATCCCTAAGGCCCACTCCTTACCCCTCAACAAGAAAGCATTTCACTTTTGAAAATGGGACAAAATTATTTTAAGAAAGTCAACATAATTTGCCTACTTGGAAAATGTTTTAAAAGTTCAAAATTTATGGCTTATAGTTAGAGAACATAGTTAAATTTAATTTAAAGGAAAAAGCTAATGCTAGGTAATAACTGCAAATCTCCCAGGTCCTGATTATAAATTCTCATTTTCAAATAATTCATAAAACTGAATCACAAATTTTTCAACATGCTAGGGTTTACTATTAATAGATCTAAGAATGATTTGATTTTGAATGCTAATTTGATAGTCAAATGCCTTTTAAATTCTATTAACTGCCGTTCTTCCCATTTGTGAACTTTAACTAGACATTTTAAACTTTTAGCTTTAGGTAAAGATATAATTCTGGGAAGCAGGCTCATATATAGTATGGCAGGATTATGCCTTTTTCCTCTCTATCTTCAGAACTTTCATTAGAAAATGTTTTACTACAAACAGTGCTGAACATATGGTCTATGAATTGTCTTTAGAGCGGCTGACCATAATGTTTCTATTTCTATTTACTAACTTAAAGATCCAGTTATATCTCAGCCCATTAGTATATACTGTTTAACTCTGTCTTAATAGTAACCATTTGGAAATGTGAGAAATCAAAAACACTATCTTTAATTTTTACTTACAACAATATTTCAAGCCAACATACTGCTAAAATATAAACCAAAGGGTACATTCAACACTAATGAAATGTACCATTTGGTAGAATTCTTTAATCAGTTGCAGTTTTTAAACATACTAAGTCTATGAAAAATATAACAAATCTAACCTGGATTTTTTTGTTTTTCTCAGATTAAAAAAAAAAATCTTCCCAGATTCTGAAAATAAATCCTCTTAAAGACTCACTGACAAAAGAAAAATAAATTTCAGGAGATTCCATTGATTATTCTGTTTTAACGGGGAGTATTTCCAGAATTTTATCCAGATTTTAAAAAGCAACCACTCTCCCCTTAACGATAAGGGAACAGGCAAAGAGGCTGAACGATAAGGCCGGCCGACCTTTAAAAGATTTCTGGATCAGCCCTGGGTGGGGATAAGAAAAGATCAAGGGCAAACAGAAGATAATTACAAGAGAGAGCGATGAGGTCCAGTGGGGCGGTTTTCCGAGGACCTTTAAAAAGGCAGTGGAGAGTAAGAGCCCGCTTCCATTTCTCCTTAGCCGAGATAACAAAGGGCATAGAATGATGCCCCGGCTTGCCCCCCAACTCCCCGCACTTGCCGAGCCTCCAGCCCGGGGCCGCTGAGAGCGCTCAGCCCCTGGAAGAGGCCGGGCGGCCCGGGGGACAAGCCGACGATTCAGGCCGGCAGGGCTTTTAAAGCCCGGACTCCGGAGAGGGACTCGGTAGAGTAGGGCAGGCGGGGGAAAGGTAGTTTAAAAGCCGTGCGGGGAGCGGGTGAGAGGAATTACATAAACAGCCGGTTGGGTCTCATTAGATTTCTACTCACAAGCCCCGGGGCCCGGGCTCCTCCAACACCAGCAGCAAAGGGGGGAGGGGGACAGGGGGGGGAAGGGAGGGTGCGGAGGAACGGGGAGGGGAGGTCCCGGGGGGAGGAGGAGAGGAGGGGAAGGAGGAGGGGGAAAAGAAGGTAGGGGCGGGTGGAGGAGGCCTGGCCACCCGGCTGACCCCGGCCCCGGCTCGCAGCCCGAGGGCCCCGACCCGCCCGAGACTCCCTCCCCCTCCTCCTCAGTCACCTCCGTAACCCGACCCGGCCGCCGCCCCTCCCCACCCAGAGGCTCCTGCGCCCCGGCCAGCCTCCGGGGGAGTCCCGGGGTCTCCTCAGCTGGTCGCCCTTCGATGACCCGCCGGGGTTGGCGCTGCAGTCTCCCCTTCACCCACAATCAGTCAGTCAGTCAGTCAGTCAGTCGTGGGGGGACGCTCTGCCCCCGGCCCCGCGCGGCTGTCCGGTCAGTCAGTCAAGCCTCGCCGGCCTCGGGCCGCGGAGAGGGGACAGCCTAGGCGGAACGCCGGCCCCGCGATACTTACTGGCTGCTCCGGAGCTGCTTCCACAACAGACCGGGCCGCAGGGCGGGGGCGGGATGGAGGATGGCGCGGGGTGGGGAGTGAGGGGCCCGGCTGAGTGCAAGAAACAACGAACCCGGGGCTGGACCGCGGAAACGTGTCGCGACTCCTTCGAGGTCGGGGGAGGCGGCGACAGGGGCGGGGGGGAGTCCGGTGAAGTGCGGTCTCTTCCCCCCGGTACACACTCGGATGCCCCGGCCCAGCTTTCTCCCCGATGTCTGCCCACTCCGCCCCGGGCCAGAGCTCCGCTCCTTCTGCTGCGGCGCGCGCCCCGCCTCTCGTTTTATAGCGGCCCCGCCCCTTTCCCTCCCCGCCCCTCCCCGCCCCTCCTCTCCCTCCGTCCGGGGTGGGGGGTGGTAGCGCTCACCCGCGCCCGCCCGACGAGCGTCACTCCGCTCCAGACTTCGTAGCCATTCCCCGCCCCGAAACCTCACAACCCCTAGGGCTAGTGCTCCTCACTCCACCCCTGCCCTGCCCCCTCCAGCCATTGGTCAGGTCCCACCTGCCAATCGGACTCCGTAAGAGGAGCATGGAGGAGTTGGAGAGGGTGGAGTTTGGGGGAGCAGGAGGGAGGCGGCGAAGGCACACCCCATGGTGCTCGAGATTTGGCCAATAAGCCGACGTTCTGGAATGAACGGAGGCGGGGCGAGGAGGGTTTTTGAAGTAGGATTGGACAGAAGGAGTGCCAGTAAGACTGAGAAGTTGGGGGTGGGGTGGGACCGGACCAGCTGAGTTGAGGGTGGAAGAAAACTGGGGTGGGGGTGGGGATGGGGGTGGGGTGAAGGTAGGGGTGGGGGAGGGGATTTGAGGAGTAGATGAAGAAGGCGCTGGGGAGTCAAAGGGACAGGAGAAAGAGAAGAGGCAGAGGCTTGGAAAATGCCCAACACCTGTGGGACTAAGTCTGGCTTAGGAAAATCCCACCTTTAGAGGAACTGTCTATCCTGTTAGCAAACGTTAAGAGAGTCCATAGGGATGGTGGTGGGACCCATGTGCCAGGGACTCTTGCACGCAATTGTATTAATGATTAATTCTCCCGCCCCCCTCCCCCAGCAGAAACAACTGCCACCCGGAGGGAAGGGAGCAACTGCAGAATCCAAACCTGCTGGGGTGGGGGTGGGGAGAGGGGCCACTCAACTGACCCTAGTTCCCCCACCTCGTGGCAGTTAAACTGTCTTCTGCTTTCCTCATCCAGCAGTCAGTCAGCCCGTCTCCTCCTGGCAACCCCAGGAGCAAAAAGCACTGGCTTGGGATGACTTTGGCCTTGGAGATGAGCGGAGGAGGACAGTTCTTTTTCAAATATGTCAAACCCAGCCCCCCTGCGCTCAGATGGGGACGCCGAGCACTGCTCTGCTGGATGGCCTGAGTATTTTTATACAGAAGCGATATTGGAAAAAATTACCTCTGTGCACATAATAAACATATGGTATCGCCCTGTCATGCCCTGTATTGTATTACCAGCCTGTTCCTTTAAGACCTTTTACAGTTGAAGTGTGTGAGGGGAAAAAAAATGGGGAGGGGAAAAAGAGTGATTGGAGGGGGGAGGGTAAACAGGGAGGTGGGCCTTCCTCACAACCTGCAGCCGAGAAATGTATGAAGTTACAGCGGGAGTGGAACGGCCCCCCCTGGCTAAAAATATTACTCACAGGTAGCAACGATGTCTGATTGGCCACGCTTTACCCTTAGCAACCAGGCAATTGGTCGGTGGCTATCTGGGAGGAATACGTCAAACTCCAGTTTGGAAAAAGGGAAAGAGAAGAAATGGGAGGGAGCAAAGACTGGGGAGGAGGGGAGGAGAGAGACCCAAGTAGTAGAGTGACATGGGAGGAGGAGGAAGAAGAAGAAGAAAAAACGGGAGGAGGGCCCAAGGAGAGAAGGAGGAACTGGGAGGGCACACGGAAAGGGAAGAGTGAGAAAAGGGAGGGGGAAGGAAGACATAGAAAGGGGGAAAAAGGACTCGGAATAAGGAGGGAGGGGAGGAAAGAGAGAAAAAGGAATGAAAAGTGAATGCAAACGCCCAACTTTCTTAAACTCTGCTCCGGATCCCTTTTCAGAGCACTCAAGGGGCCACCTTCCTCCCCAGAAACTTCAGGAACCCCCCAGCTGGTTACAGGGAAGTTAGGCAACTCCCCTGCAACTTTTATATGCTGAGAACAGGCACGGAGACGACTGCTGGATCCAGCCCAGACACACTTTAAGCCCGAGCCGAGGCTTCTCCCCCATTCCTGTCCCTTCTCCCCTTTTTTAGAAGGTGTACGGGAAGATGGAAGAATATTTTCCTCTAAAGCCCAGTGGGTGTGGCTGTGGAGAAAGGGTGTGTGCGGGACGGGGGTGGTGGTCAGATGGCTGATCTAATATTCAGGGCTTAGATTCCTAAAAAGACAGGCACCCATAGGCACGCACTTCTATTTTTTGTCGGGACCTGCGGTTTCCCTGGTGTGGGCAGCTCCCAGTCCTGCTGCTTAGCGCTTAGGAGCCGGCCTGAAACGCGGGGGTAAGCGACTTGTGCAGGGACGGTCACACAGCCAGCCACCTGTGTCAGCTCCGTCCGCACCCAAGGGGCTCTTCCACTGCTGCGGAGTTAGGAGCCGTACCGTGAGCATTAGTGTAGGAATCCCGGGGAGGAAAGGCCCTCTTCCAAAGCTGCCGGCGCCTAGGGTACGGAAAAAGCCAGTATGTGTCAGACTGGACTTGAACCCAGGCCTTCCTGACTCTTCCTACTAAAGGCAGCTTTCCACAGAGGGGCCTTCCTTATACAGGCAGATAAATGAAAAGCAGTAAGCACTTACTGTGTGCTGAGCCTTCTGTTACATTTCCAGAAATGTAAATCCAACCAAGTTTAACAGTCCTTGCCCTTGAGAAGCTTACATTCTAGCAGGGGGAGACATTATTTAAAGGGGAGCTAGCTCTTTGTCCATTATATCCAGATTGCTTCTAGGGGGTCTTTGCATGTATTCTGAAAGGTCCCGATCCTCACATTCTGCCTTTTCCTGCTTCTGAAAACTTACCTCAGATTGTCAAGTGTAAAATCATCAGTTGTAAAGAAACAGGACTTTTCCACTGACAAATTGTCCCTTCCCAGTATCCCACACTTAGAAAAAGTAAATGATATGTACCTAAAGGGGAAAGGAAATAAATAAACATTTATGGACCTACTATGTGCTCAATTCTTTATAAATAGTATTTCATTTGATTCAGAGAGGTGCTAACATTTACCACTTTACCATTAACTGAGGTAATGAAGACGGAGTGATTTTACTATGTCAGCTAGTGTCTCCAGTCTTCCTGATTTCAGGCCTAGTGTTCCCTCCACTAGATTCCTCCTTGTCATGTAAGACTGAGAGACTTGGAATTTGGAGTTGAAGCTTCCTAAGGACACGGCCTTATGGGAAATGGGAGCTCTGCCCAGGGTAGGAAGCACTTGCTCCAGAGTTGAGCCCATGTTCCAATCCTGCCCCTGTCACTTCCTAGTGATGTGAACTTGCGTCAATTTCCCTCATCCGGCCTTCAAATGTTCTCATCCTTGAAACAAGCGAATGGACCAGAGGCTTCTGAACTATGAAGCAGCTCTACAGCTGTGGTTCTGCTCACGTTTGAGGAAGATTGTACTTCCCATTTGGAAGATGTTCTCACGTGTATTGTCTGAGATAGGAAATCCAGTCCCAAGCATGTCCTTATGGAGAAAGGCTTTGGGTCATGATGGGATAGAGGGGCCGGCCTGAGAGTTAGTTTCAAGTCCTGCCGTGAGCTGGGCGAGTCACTCAGATTCTCAGTGGGCCAGACTGTAAGTGGCAGAATCCATACTGCTTTGGTGAAGGTCGCCTCCACACAGGGAGTGCCCTGAGTAGATGAAATAAACAAATGAAGCATGTATTAATCACCTACAGTATGCAGGTAACCAACTCAGCCTTGTAGATGTAAATACAAGCAAGGAGGAGCTTATGTTAAGGCAGCCATGGTGGGACATTCAGGGAAATGGAGTACAGGCGCCCCAAGGTTTGGAGATGGCCACAAATGGCATGGCAGCCTGGCTCCGAACAAGATAAGTGGAGAGCTCGTGGATTAGAGCCCAGGGTCCCAGGGGCAGATACAAGTTCCAGTAAGAGGTGGATGGTCAGCCCAGTTTAGAAATTTCTAGAAATCACATGTCTACTTCCATTAAAAAAGAAAAAAAAAAAGAAGATTATTAAGGTCTTCAAGGCAAGATTATTTTCTCCCTGTCTGGTCTGTAATATCTTAGTATTACAACACTCACCTGGTAGGTACTAGTTAAGTATCAGTTGAATCACAGGATTACAGTCAGCCAGTAAACATTTATTAGGTGTTTAGCTCTACGCCAGGCAGGTCCGATGGGTCATTTAGGCCAACCCTTTCATTTTACAGCTGAAGAAACTGAGGCCCACTGGCCCGAGTGGTCTCCCAAGGTCACATGGGGCGTGAGCAGCAGAGGCAGGACTGGAACTCAAGTCATGCGTTGATAGGCATTCATTATGCTCCTGCCATGTGTCAGGCAACATGCTAAAAAAAACCCTTTCCTTACATGATGGGGGGAGGGGTGGGCAGCTGGGTGGTTCAGTCCTGGAGCACTGGGCTGGGGGTCCGGAAGAAGTCTTTCTGAGTTTGAATTGGGTACCAGATACTTAGCTGTGAGGCCCCGGGCAAGTCACTTAACCCTGTTTGCCTCAGTTTCCTCATCTGTAAAATGAACCGAAGAAGGAAATGGTGAAGGATTCTAGTGTCTTTGCCAAGAAAACCCCAAATGGGGTCGTGAAGTTGGACATGACTGAAACAACTCAACACCGTGTTAAGTTTTTTTTTTCCTTTTCAATAATAGCTTGTCATTTAGTTATAAAACTTTCAATATGCCATTCCCTCCCCATGCAGAACCACTGCCCAAACCATTGTGCCATCGGTGAAACGGCTGTGATTTGGGGAACAATTTTGGAATTAATCTCAGAGAAATCGCTAAATTCTTTATGCTCTCCGAGCAATTACTAAGCAGATTTCCCAGAGATCAAAGACAGAAAGGTCCTATACATACTAGAAAAGCCACAGCAAAACTTCAAAAGACATTTTTATTGATTCTTTTTATTTTGGCATCACATAAAGTTCCTTCCCCTTCCACCATTCATTAAGCCACTCCTTGTAATAAAGGTTAAAAAGAGAAGAAAAAAAGGAAATTTGGCAAAACCAACTAAAACATCAATTGTTATGGTACACCATGCAATATTCCACATCCATAATCATGCACTTTTGTAAAGAGGATGGAGATGCATTTTCTCACCTCTTCACTGGGTGGGGCTAAGGCTGATCATTATAATTACAAGGTATATAGAGTTTTTTGGTTGTTTACACTGCTGTAGTCATTGTATATGGGGTTTTCCAGGTTCTACTTAACTCATTTCATATCTCTTCATAATCTCTTAATTCTTCATAGTCATTGTTTTATATGATTCAAATACTACTTTATTACATCCATATACCGTAATTTGTGGAACCATTCCCCCAGCCAATGGGAACTAACTTTTCCCCTCGTTCTTTACCATCACCAAATAGTGCTGCTATGGACATTTTTTTGCACATTTATCTTTGTATTTTGTATTTGGCATTTTGGTGGTATATGACAAGCCATGGAACCTCTGGGTCCTCAGGGAGACCACAGTCGCTTTTTAATCTAATTACAAACTGCTTTCCAAAATGGTTAAATCACTCTACAGTTCCTTCACCTGTGTGTTTGTGTACCTGTTTTCCTACAAGTTTTCCAGTTATTTACTATTTCCATTTTTTTGTCATTTTTGCCAATATAATGATATGATGTCAATGCCAATATGATGTTTTAAAATTACAAAGTAGTACTCTTTGTAGTAACAAAATGTTGGAAATGAAGGGAATGAATGTCAATTGGGGAGTTGCCAAATAAACTGTCATGTTCTAAGTGTACTAGAAGAAACAATAAATATAAGGGATTCAGAGAAATATGAAAAGACTTTATGAACTAATAAAGAATGAAGCAAGCAAAATCAGGAGAGGATAGTACAATAATATCAGCAAAAACAATATTCAAAGATATTAATCTTAGTCCTTAAGAAAAGATAATGAAACAAACTTTCTCTCTATAAAATGTCACTTATGCCATTAGCTATATTTGTTTTGTTGTTCAGGTGTGCTTAACTTTTTTTCTTGTCCAAGAGAGGGTTCAGTGGGAATGGGGAAGTGAGGAGGATTTTATATTGGGAAACAACTGCAGTGTAAAACCTAAAAAAGGCCTCAAATGCTCATATGCTCCAGTAGATCTGCTTTCTTATTGATTAAGGAGTCCTCTCCAGAGTTACTGACTGCATGCAACTCATCCATGTCTGCTGGTCCTGTATGACTCTTGTCCATGTCCTTTCACAAAAGTTTATCATAGTAAGTTTATATATGTACTGGAGGCCTTCCTTTGTTTGTCTTGATAACTCAAGGATGCTACTGGAACACTCTTGGCTTTCCATCTGTCTTCTCCATGTGACTCTCAGTGGTCCTCAAACTTTTTAAATAGGGGACCAGTTCACTATCCCTCAGACTGTTGGAGGGCCGGACGATAGTAAAAACAAAAGTTCACACTCTTTTTCTGCCCCTCAGCCCATTTGCCATAACCTGGCGGGCTGCATAAACATCCTCAGTGGGCCATAGTTTGAGAACCCCTGCGTTAGACTACCTTCTCTTCCTAGCATATAATTTTTTGGATATCTTTTACTCCTGTTCTTTCTTGGTTTCCCATTGCTTATATGTTACAGTCTGCTCACATCACTTGTGCATATTCTTCTTGCCTTCTGTGTGATACTCATTTTTAATTCTTTGGAGAAGATTTAAAAGTATACTGTGTCTTAGTTCCATAGAGCAACAGATACGATGTTAATATTGAAAAGATAAATCTTGCTTTCATGGAAAATTTGGTAAAGGTGTTTTTAATTTCCTGAAAGAAATTCAACTCACTATCCTCCTTTTCAACCCTGTGCCCAAATCATCCATTTACCTTGTCTGCCCCAGATATACATACCTGTAGATAAAGCTGTGAGAGGTCCATTTTCAGTTTACTTTCTGGTAGATCTAGACAGGTTTCATTTATGATTTCTTGAAATATAGTGTACAGGGTTTTGTACCTAATTCTGATTTCTAGAGTATTCAGTGATTCTTAAATGATTTCTTCTTGACTTGTTTTCTAGGTCAATACCAGATAGCTTACATTTTCTTCTATTTTTCAGGCTTTAAATTGTGTTCTAATGTCTATCTCATGTGGTTGCTTTTCTTGGTTTTGTTTTGTCCATTCTAGTTTTCAAGGAATCTATTTTTTCTTTTTTTTAAAAGACTTTTATTTTCCAAAATATTTCTATGTGATTTCAAAATACTTTGCATACCTTTTCTCATTCCTCATGTATTTCTTATAAGGGGTGCCCTCTGGCACAGTAGATAGAGCACCAGCCCTGAATTCAGAAGGATCCAAGTTCAAATCTGGTCTCAGACGCTTAACACTTCCTAGCTGTGTGACCCTGGGCAAGTCACTGAACCCAGCCTCAGAAAAAAAAATAAGGGGTGCCTTCTTCTTTTAATACTTATTTCACTTTATTGTCTCATTTACTTTCATGGAAGGAAATATAATTTCCATACTAATGCTTTTTTATTGAAGCTTTTTATTTTCAAAACATATGCAAAGATAATTTTTCAACATTGATCCTTGCAAAAGTTTGCGTTTCAATTTTCTCCTCCTTTTTCCCTCACTCCTCCCCTAGATAGCAAGTAATTCAATATATGTTATGGTAAAAATATATTATACTAATGATTCTTTTTTTATTATAGCTTTTTATTTACAAGATAGATGCATGGGTAATTTTTCAGCACTGACCTTTGCAAAACCCTCTTTTTCAATTTTTCCCTGCTTCCCCCCACCCTCTCCCCTAGATGGCAGGCAGACCCACACATATTAAATATGTTAAAGTATAAGTTAAATACAATATATGTATATATGTCCATACAGTTATTTTGCTGCACAAGAAAAATCGGACTTAGACATAAGGTAAAAATAACCTGAGAAGGAAATAAAAAATGCAAGTAGACAAAAACAGAAGGAGTGGAAATGCTATGTTGTGGTGCATATTTATTTTCCATAGTTCTTTTGCTGGGTGTATTTGGTTCTCTTCATTGTCTAACAAATGGAACTGATTTGGTTCATTTCATTGTTGAAGAGGGCCACGTCCATCAGAATTGATCATCATATAGTATTGTTGTTGAAGTATGATCAAGGAGTCTATTTCTTGTATAAATTTACTACTTTTTCTTCTAAGCTATTTATTTTTCTTCTGTTATCCTCCAGACCTTTTTTTCCCCCATTTTTTAATCTCTTGATTTACTCCTTCTGGTTGTTCCAAGCAAAGCCTTCCCGCTTTCTTCGAGTCATGGTACAATGCATTTTTTCCCCCTTAGAATCTCTGCTTCTAGTTGTAAAGGAGCTATTTATAGAAACTGCCTTACTTTTCTATTTGCATCCTCAGTACTTAGCACAGTGCTTTGCACATAATGTTTTATAAATATTTCATTCATTATTTTTGAGGATCTCTAGATTGGTTTGATCCTGATTGATATTTCCTTTTTTAAAATTTTTTCTCGTTTTATATATATATATATATATATATATATATATATATATATTAACTTTTTAAATACACATTGCTTTATAAATCATGTGGACAGAGAAAAATCAGAAAAGGGGAAAAAACACAGAAGGGAAAAAAAAACATAAAAAAGAGATGAACATAGCACGTGTTGATTTATATTCAATCTCCATAGTTCTCTTTCTGGATGCAGATGGCATTTTCTAGCCAAAGTTTATTGGAGTTGTCTTGGAGGTATTTTCTTGATTTATTTTCTCCTTTTTAGTTCCTGAGTTAGGCCTTCATGCCTGGGACAAATTCCATCTCCTCTCCTGTATTTTTATGTGGGATGATTGGCCCTGCTTAAGCTAATCCTTGGTTACCTGGGCTCCTGAACTGACCTTACTTTCCAGCATTAAGCCTCCTGGATCTTTGAGTTTTAGATGCCTGTATCTTCAGGGCCTTCTTTGGCATCTAATTTATCCTATTGCTCTTGGGCTTCTGCCTGATCTCATGAAATCTGAGGAAGAATAAGTCATTTATTGCAGTATCTAGCTCACTGGATTTCTTGAACATTATTTAGATTTGTGTGAACTTAATAGTTTTGTTAAATAAGTATATATGGAAGCTGGATGGTCTGTTTCCTATTCAGAAAGCCATCTTAGATGGATATTTCAGACCCCAAAGATCTTAAGGTCTCTAAGTTTCTAAGTCAAATGTTTCTGTATTGGGAATTTGCACATTCCCTTTTTGCACAATTTTATCACCTAAAATGGAGGCTCTCATGTTATCTACACTAAGGATCTGCTTCTTGGAAAAAAAAAAAAACAACTTTCTACCTTTCCTTACCAGAAGGTAAGAGCAGCCTCTTTTTATTGTCTAGGAAGCTAGAACAGTATTCATCTTTGAAACTACCAGACTGGAACTGTTTCTGACTCTGAGAATAGGGGATGAAAGTCTTATTCCCTTACAACACAAGCACAATAAATTAAACTAGGTGAAGGGAAGGGCTACCCCCACCTTTTGCTCCTACATTCTGAGGATTTAGAATCTAAGAATTTGTTGGGATTTGAGCCTGTTTGGATCCTTCTTTTCAGTTCTTACTATAGGCAGTGGATTTGATCTATAGACCTTGATCCATCCCAGGGCTCTGATCCCAGGAGTTGATGGTAACCTTAGAAGAAGGATTCCAGAATGACCAACTCAACAAGGAAGCCCTAGGAAGCTAAGATACCAGGACTTGAAAGTGGGGAGACTTTGAAGTGTGAACATAGTCCCTTTCCCTTCCTCTGAGAATGAGGTAGTATGTGTGGGGGGAATTATGTACTTCTGTATTGTGTAGTTTTTTTCTTGTTATAACTGAATTACAATTCTTTTGTATAAATTAATCTGTAAGTGGTTAAATGGAATGGGAGTAGAATCCCCTAGAACTGGGGAATGCAATCAATGGGGGCTTGGGCCAATGGCAGAGTCTAGATATCCTTAAACAAAACACCCTTAGTTAAGTGTGCTGGGACCCTTAAGGAAAGGTAAAATATGACACACTGCTTGACCTTGGAGCCAGAACAGTCACTGTTAGATTTCTGATATTAAATGTCCACCCAAACTAAACATGACTTCATTCTAAATGTGCAATACTAGGAAAAGGCTAATTCCAATGAGTTTTGTCAGCAAAACTTTCTTTAAACAGGCCCTGGACTTTAAAAAAACATCTCATATAGTTTATTATCATTGGGCATTTCTCTTTGTGTCATACCACCAAATGGGCTTATGAAATGCTGATTTGTGGTGCAACAACAAGGACAAATCAGATGTTGGGTAACACTTCAGTGACCAGTGCCAGAGACAGACCACCATCTGGCCACGCTGGCCTTGGGGGCTTCTGCACCTCATCTGTCAAAGGCGAGGGCTGCATGGAATGACCATGGAGCTTTTTCCACATTCTAAATCCGAGGATTCTAAGTTCAATTCCCTAATTCATTAAGTTCAAGCTCCACACTGGATTAAAAAAAAAAAAAAAAAAAAAAAAAAAAAAAAAAAAAAAAAAGCTGACTTGAGTAGGTTGAAAGAAAACAATTCATGTAAAAAAGATCCTGGAGTTTGGTGGCTGCCAGTGCATTCTCGAGTCAGGAAGACGAATATTGGGGAATTCCAACCTGCCCCAGCATCTCCTAGCTGTGGGACCCTGGGCAAGTCACCTAAGCCTGCCTGCTTCAACTTCCCCATCTGTAAAATGGACTGGAGAAGGGGGGAGTGAAGCCCCCCAGGATCTTTGCCAAGAACACCCCAAATGAGGTCTGGAAGATCCACACACGACAATAAACAAGAAGTTAATTCTGAGGTCACAATGTGATGCAGTATCCACAAAAGCTAATGAGGTGTTATTCTGAAGGCTGGATTCCAGAACTGTGGATAAATTGAGGCTCTTGAGAGCACAGGCTGGAGCTTTTCTGCAGTCGGACAAGGTCTAGAACACAGAGCAGTGCTGTTGTGTAACTCAGAGGAGGAGTGCTCCCAGCTGTGGGGGCTCCTCCCTAGCCGTAAGAAGTGTCACCTGCTCTTTTCTGTCCCAGTCACATCCTGTCAGGTAGAGCATTGTCCTTGTTCCAGGGATCCCAATTCTAGGAAGCAGATTCACTGATACCTTGGAATGGGTTCAGAGGAAAGCTATGGCAATGGAGAAGGCCTAGAAACCAGGACATGGGAGCCTGGGTAATGACCAGCTGAGGAGCCAGGGCCGCCTCCTTGTTTAAGACCATTGCTCACATGGGATCTCTCCCGCTTTTTAACTCTTGAAGGACAGTGAAGTCTGTGCTCCTTTTGTGTTCCCTTCTGAACACCTTTATTGTCCTCGTGTCTTGTGTCAGTAAGTGATTTTTAACATCTCTTCCCAAATAACCATAAAGCTCCCAAAGGCAGGGACTACACTATGTTTTAAGACTTGTTGTAATCTCCATATTGGCTAGCATAAAGCTCTTAGAATAATAACTATCAATAAAAATTAGTGGATTGAAACAAAAATAATCAAGGGAAGCCGAAACAAATAGTACTATCTTTAAAAAAGAAAGTTTTATTGATGTGTTTTGTTTTTACATCACAGGCCTCTTGTAGCAAAGGGAAAACAAAACAAAATTACTCATACTGTGACTTTATCTAAAGCGGATGCAACATTTCACACCTATAGTATCCTCAATCTCTGTATGTTAAAAATTGCTCTTTAATTAGCTTCTATTTTCTCTCCCTCCCATCCCCCTTATCCATCAAAAGAGAAAATTATCTTGTTACAAATGTGTATAGTCAAACAAAATGAAGTCCTTCATTGGCTATATGCATATATACATATTTATGTATATATGTATGACACACATGTATATATAAATCTGTCACTGCTCTGTCATGAGGTAGACAGTATATTTCATCTTTTTAAAATCATGGATGGCCATAGTTTTTACAGTTTTCAAAGTTGTCTTCATAATGCTGTTGTGTTTGTATAAGCTGTTTGTTTCTGCTCATTTAATTCTTCATCAGTTTATAAAAGTTCTTCAAATTTGCTTTTATAATATTGATTTTTTTATAAATTGCTCTGCTCACTTCACTGTACATCATTGTTTTTATATTGCTTTGAAATAATCTATTTTCTCATTTTTTAACAACACAGTAGTGCCCTTATCATATTCATATATTTAATTTAGTCTGCCATTCCTCAATTAATGGACATCACTTTAGATTACCATCTCTTGCTAACACAAAAAAAGCTGTTTTAATTTTTTTATACATATAGGACTAATTTTTATTTATTCAAGAACTTTTGGGTATAGGTTTAGCAGTGGCACAGCTGGGTCAAAACTGTCTGCAACGTGTATGCACATTCATAGGTCCAACAGCAATGCATCATGTGTCTATTTTACCAAATTTCCTTCAACATTTATAATTTCCTTTTTTTAAAATCATTGCCAGTTTAATAAATTGGAGGTTGAACCTCAGAATTCTTTAATTAATAGTGGTGATTTGAAGCAGTTTTTCAAATGGCTGTAGATTGTCTGGATTTCTTCTCTTGAGAACCATTTATTCATATCCTTAGACAATTTATCAATTTGAATCAGTTGATTATATTTTTTAGAAATGAAACTTTTTTTTCCTTTTTGCTGAGTCAATTGGGGTTAAGTGACTTGCCCAGGGTCACACAGCTAAGAAGTGTTAAGTGTCTGAGACCAGATTTGAACTCAGGTCCTCCTGACTTCAGAGCTGGTGCTCTATCCACTGTGCCACCTAGCTACCCCTAGAAATGAAACCTTTATCAGAGAAACTTGTTACAAAGATGTTTTTCCCTCTCATTGTTTCTCTTTTAATCTTATTTTTATTGGACATGTTTCTGAAAAAAAGTTTTACAACTTTATGTAATAAAAATTATTCATTATTCTTTGTGATTTTTCTCTATCTGTTGTTTGGTCATAAACTTTTGTCCTATGTATATGTTTTTTATTTGTTTATTTCTTTTTAGGTCTAATTCATGTATCCATTTGGAGCTTATCTTGGTGTAAGTTATGAGATGTTGGTCTTCCTATTGCTGTCCAATTTTTCCAATAGATTTTGTCAAATAGTAGCCAGAATCTTTGTTTTTATTGATGACTAAGGTACTGGATACGTTTGCTTCTTTTTGTTGTACAGATAATCTGTTCCACTGATCGATTTATTTTTTAACCATTGCCAAATTATTTTCAGAATTATAACTTTGTAATATAGCTAAGAGATACAGGATTGCTAGGCCCTCTCAAATTCCACTTCTTTTCAGTATGTCCTTTGAAAGTCTTGACTCTTTTTCCCTTTCTATTTAAATTTCATTATTATTTTGTCTAGTTTTATAAAATAATTCTTTCATTATCTTTGGCATGACATTGACTAAATTAATTTGTTTTATATTATTTTAGCCTTTTTATTAATATTTCATTTAAAATTTGTTCATTAGACATACTAGTCTATAGTTTTTCTATTATACTTTCACTCTTCGTAGTTTATTATCAAGACTATCTGTATCTTAAAAGAAATTTAGTAGAATCACCTGCTATTTTTGTGAAAAATTTATGTAGTATTAAAATCATTCTTTGAATATTTGATGAAATTTACTTGTGAATGCATCTGGTCCTGGAATATTTTTTTTCTTTGGAAGTTAATTTATGGTTTGTTCAATTTCTTCCTCTGAAATTAAGATGTATAAATTCTCTGCACTTTGTTCTTTAATTAGGATTTTATGTTGTTGTAAATATTTTATTTCATCTGAATTGTTGGTTTTATTGTAATATAGTTGGGTAAAATAATTTCTAATAATACCTTTTCTTTCTTTTTCTTTTTGATACTGCTAATTTGATGTTTCTCTTATTTTTAATTAAATAACTTTGCTTGTTTTATTGATTAAAAAAACAGATTCTGGTTTTAGTCATTAATTCAGTAAGTTTTATTTTCAATTTTGTTATATTCTTTAATTTTTAGAATTTCTATTTGTTATTTAATGTTTTAAAATTTATTGGTTTTCTGGTATTATTAGTGGCATTCCCAGTTAATTAATCTGTTATTTCTCTTTTTTGTTAACAAAAATGTTTAGAGATAGAAATGTTCTGCTAAGTACTACTTTGGCTGCATCCCTCAAATTTTGGTATATTGTCTCATTATTGTTATATTTAATGAAATTATCTAACAAACCTATGATTGTTCTTTGATCCATCAATCCTTTAGAATTAAGTTAATTTTCTCTAGTTGAGTTTTGACATCCTTTTCATTATTTTTTTTATGGAGAACAGACTCTAAAAGGCCAAGTTCAAAGAAAAGTAAAGGTAGATGAGTCTGGATAGAACATGATGTGTAGAGAGGAAGTACTAAGCAACAAGCTAGGAAAGACAGGGTAGAGCCAGATTTGGAGGGGCGGGGTTAGATGCCAAATTGAATTTATTTTTTATTCTAGAGGCCTTTTGCACATGGCTGATTTATGATTTAGAAAAATCCTTTCGGCTGCTGAGTGAAAGATGGATTGAAGCGGGAAGAGACTTGAAATCAAAAGAAACCATAGAAGGACATCCCAGGCAAGAGGTGTTGAAGGCCTGAACTAGAGTTTATGGGTGTATGAGTAGAGAGAAAGACTCATGTACAGGAGATATAAAGGTGGAAACAGCAAGATTTGGTAATAAATGGGATCTTTGTGGTAAACCGTGAGGAACTAATGTTGAGACCCATAAAACCTGGATGACACAGAAGATTGTGATACCTTTGAAAATTATGGGGATTTTAGGAGAGGTGATAGATTTTGGGGGAAAGACAATGAGATCTGTGTGTTTGACACATTGAGTTTGAAATGCCTGGAAGACAATCCAGTTTGAAATATCCAAAAGATAGTTGGTGATGCAATACTGTAGCTCAGGAGGGAAGTCAGTGCTGAATCTGTAGCTCTGGGAATCATTTTCGCAAAGATGATAATTGAATCTAGATGAGCTGATGAAATCAAGTGAGATACTATAAAGGGGAAGAAGAAGGGGACTCAGGACAGAGTTCGGGAGTCACACGCCATGAAAAAGAGCTTGTGAAGGAGATGAGAAAGAATGGACAATTTGCACAGCTCCTGCTGTGTGCCAGGTACTGTGCTGAGTGCTTTGACAAATAATCTCTGAGAATCACACCATCCTGACACACAAGCCGGCTTTGCACTCGGTTCTTCCTGACTCCAGGCCCAGCGCTATCCACTGAGCTGCCAGCTGCCTCTGAAGAGAAAGAGAAAAAGAGGGAGGTCCAAGGTCCGAGCTAGCTGGAAGGTCAGGTACTTGTAGGCCCCAGGGAAGCTGGTGGTCAGGGAAGAAGCCCCACGGCTGAGATCAGAGTTAGTAAGGAGATAGAGGGGAATTTCTGAGGGATGTGAGATAAGGGGATGCACAGAGAACATAGCCCACCTCACATTTTTAATTGACACGTGGTTAGGTGATGCAAGAGTATCTAGAGTCAGCAAGACTTCCTGAGGGAAAATCTGGCCACAGACACCTCCCAGCAGAGTGACCTGAGCAACCACATAACCCCTTTTGCCTCAGTTTCCTCATCTGTAAAATGGCACATAACTCCAGTATGTTTGCCAAGAAAATGCCAAAACAGAGTCACAAAGAGTTGGATGTGACTGAATAACAAGGAAAAGAAGACAGAAGCAAAGGTAGATAAAGGGCCACAGTGTCAGCAGAGTTCTGCATGAACTCTGGAAGGAAAAGGAAAAGGGAATGGCAGAGGATGAGATGGACAGAGAGTGTCATGGAAGCAACAAACACGATGCAAACAAGCAGGAAAGTTTGGATAAATTTCTGGTGATAACGGAGGATGGTCCGTGGAGAGTCAGACGCAACTGAATGACATCAGCTATAAAGGAGAGGGATTGGATGGCCTCTAAGGTCCTTTTCAGCTCTAATCTGGAACCCTATGATCTAAAAAAAAAAGTAATCATGATAAATAATATGATTTCAGCAAGATCCACTCCTACCACAAGAATCGCATGTACTTTTTTTGTTTTTTGTTCAGGATTCTTTGGGTGTGGTGGACCAGGGGAATGCCGGAGATAGTTTCCTTAGATAAAAGTTGGGACATATGTCTTGTGCATCATTTTTTTTTTTCTCCTGGAGAGCTAGTTGTTAAATATTTACCAGCATACTTTTGGCTATGAGGGAATTTGGAGGTCATCTAATCTAGAGTCCCTCATTTTACGGGTGAGGAAACTGGGATCTAGAGAGGTTAAAAGTCACATAGGTATTTGTTACTCTGTCCTTTTCAGTCCTGTCTCACCCATTTGGGGTTCTCTTGGCAAACATAGTGGAGTGACTTGCCATTTCCTACTCCAGATCATATTATGGATGAGGAACCAATGCAAACAGCCTCATACAGCTAGTAAATATCTGAGACTGGATCTGAAGTCAGGAAGAAGAGTCCTTTTGACTCCAGGCCCAGCACCCTACCCATTGCACCACCTGGCTACCCATTATTGGACCGTAAGAAATGGCAGATATCAAAAGCTCAAACTTAGCCTTTGACCCGGCTCTGTCCTGTCTGAAATGCTCTCTCCTGACCGCTTCACCTCCGTGGCCACTTGTTAGGTATATTGTAGAGGGGATTCTATTTCAGACATGGGTGGGATTGAGCGGCTTCCACATTCCCTCTTCCCTGACTCACATTCTGTGTTTCTGTGATGGACTTTTGTGTCAGAATCACAGCAGAAAAGAAGCAGACTGAAAAAGGGCATTCTGACATCAGAGCCCCTAAAAGGGTCATAGATAGGGACTAGAAGGGACTTCAGAGGCCAAATAGTCCACCCTCACATTCTGCAAATGAAAAACAGCTGCAGGAGACTGACTTGTCCATAGTCACAAAGGGAGTAAATTTAAGCCAGATCTTCATACACTTTATTCCCCTCAATGCTGTGATAGTATGTGGTGTACTTGTTGTTCCTCACACCTGACACTCCAACCCCCATTTCTGGGCCTTTGTCTTGGCATGGTCATCTTCCTCCTCCTCCCCCTCACCTGCCTCTTAGTTTCCCTGGCTTTCTTCAAGACCCAGCTCATCTGGCCTTCTGCAAGTAGGCCTTCCCTGATCCCCATCCCTACTGCCAGGGCCTTCCCTCTGAGAGGACCTTCACTGGACATGGTAGACATCCTGTTTGAGTATATTTTCTGTCATCTTCACCATTAAAGTGTATGTTCCCCGAGGACCATGTTTTTGCGTCTCTGAGAAATGCTTAGCACAGTGCCATTTAGTGCTTGTTGACGGATTGAACTCTTTCTAATGAACTGTGCAGTCATGGGCATGCTGGTAAATATTTAATAATCAAGACTCCCCCTAAAATGTATGCAGCACACCCTTGTATGTTTGATCTTTATTAATACTTTGTGACTTTTTTTCTTTTTTAATATTTTTCTAATTACATATAATTTTTTAAACATTTATTTTAAAAAATTTTGAGTTCCAAATTCTCTCCCCCCTTCACTGAGAACACAATTTGTTATATGTGTGTAGCCATGAACTTCTTAAGTCTAGACAATAAACAAAACAATAAATCAAACCCAGATTTGTATCTTTTCCTGCTTTCTAAGATGTAAATGCTGACACTGAAAATTTAGCAATCAGCTCTCTTCAGCCAGCTTTAACATACCCTTGCTCCCAATTCATGATTCTTTCTAATAACTGGTAATAGTGATAGGTTATAAGTAGGGATTTTTGACTTGGACAATAATGTTTCCAGACATATGGCAGCAATGGGCAAGGGATAGTTGTGATGTCATGTAGGGTGGAGCTTTCACTAGTGGAGAAGAGGTGCCCTTATTTTTTGGCCCTCTCACCTGTAGAGACCAGGAAGTGGAATGAGGAGAGCTGGCCCCAGGAGGTGGGAGCCATGGTGATGAGACCTTGGGGGTAGCATTGGTAGTGCATGGTGGTGGAGGAGGTTGAGGGGAGGTGTGAGTCCCACAGTTGCCAAGGGGAAAAAGTGTGCCCTTCAGGGGAGAAAATGTGGCCTTTCCAGAATCAAGGCCCCACTTTCTCCATGCTAATAAGGGTTTTAGATATTGAAAAAAGTCTTTCCTTTCTCTGGGTTTCATTTTCCTCAATGGTAAAATATAGGATTTGGACTTAGAGGAATCTAAGATCCTATTTATTTCTGCCAATCTATGAATTAGAAGTATGAGGAAGCAATTGCTTGATTGGATAAACTCAGATTCTGTTTTGTTTCTTTATAATATGAGAAGGGCTAAAGGCCCTTCAGTATGATCAGTGTGTGTGTTCTTGCATACATTTAAGTTCTCAGGAATTGGAATGACTAATTGGAAAATTATAAAGCAGTCCATCTCAATGTAAAGTAGCACTAATACTGCTATTTTTCAACTACTTTTAAACACTGGTGGGGGCACAGACCATAGGCCCTCCTTGACTCCTTAAGTTCCTTATCTTAAGCTTCCTAATATAAGTAAAACCACAAGATATGAAAAAATAAGCAAACCAATGACTTCTTATGTATTCTATTAATTAGAAAGCAGATTTTGAGTATGCAGGAAGCAGTAATCTTTGGAGTTAAGAACCAGGCTCAAGTTTTGTCACATAGTGACTGTGTGACTCTGGACACATCCTCAGTGCCTTCACTATTTAAGTGAGAATCTATACATTAATGAAGTTTCTTCACTGAGGGTGCCCTAGTGAAATCACATACCAGTGAAAACACAGATCCAGCCCCATATCAGCCCATTCCATTAAAATGAGAAAGGCTAAATGAAGTATTTCTGCCTGAGGAAAGATCAGAATTTAGCTTTATCTGCTGTTTGTGGCTATCTGTATCAGTTGTTAGGAAAGGGGCCCTAAGCACTCTCTACTCAAAGACATATAAATGTAATACACATTTGTAAATAAAAGACCTCAAACAACTCAATTTGACTTTGGATAAAGTAACTCCTGATAAATGGATATGGTCAGGTAGGAAGCTACCATCTTGTAAACCGTTTTTCCCTATTCCCACAATTAGCAAAAACTCAAAGCAGATCCTGAAATCTCGTTCCAGTGTTCTCAGATAATCATGCAAAGATATTTGAGTCGTGATTCTAGGAGTGACAACACAGTACAAGCACCTCTAAATAAGCACAGAGACATCAGGAATCCCTAGTGCTTAAAGATTAAATACAGAGGCACCTTGTGATACAGTGAATAAATAGAACATGGAGCTCGTGGTCAGGAAGATTTGGCATCAGACACATAGGCGACCCTGGGTATGTCATGTAATCCCTGTTTCCTCAACGGTTAAAAAGGGAACTATTAATATCAACCTTGTAGAGTTGTTGGGAGTATCAAATGAGATAACATCTGTAAAATTTTTAGTATAGTACCTAACATATAGTAGGTGCTATGTAAATAAGCATTCCCTTTCCTTCCCCATTCTTTAAATGTATACACTCAAAACTTTAACCCTAGCAGACTATATTTGGGGCAGCTGGGTAGCATGTGAATAGAGTTCTGGGCGGTGAATCAGGAAGACCTGAATTCAAATTCAACTTTAAAATTTATTAGCTGTGTGACCCTGGGTAAGTCACCTAAACCTGTTTGCCTCAGTTTCCTCATCTGTAAAATGAGCTGGAGAAAAAAATGATAAACCACTCCAGTACTCAAATAGAGTCATGAAGGGTCAGACTAAGCAACTAAGCAACAGAAGACTATATTTTTTAAAAGACCCCAATTATTCTATGGTAGTCATTTAGAAATTTACCTGTTTTATGTAACAGTTGCTTAATATACTAACAGAAAAAAATTCTTTATGGGAAAAACTCAATCTTTTAGTCAAATTAACATTTTTTTCAAGAAGACTTTGAATTATCTGTTTCTTAAATAATCATAGATCTAGACCTGAAGGCACCTCAAAGGATATGTAGTTAATTTTAGATGAAGGGAAATTGATCTCTGATTAAGCCCATAACCCAGAAAGCACAGAATAGAATCACCTAGTGTATGGAGGCATACAACTGACAATAGAAAAGCTTCTAAGCTCTGATCCCTTTATGAAGCCTGAACACTTTTTTCTGAGTTAATCAGAAGGGAACAATGATTATATATAATATATTAGCTCCCTAGGAGGCTTTTGGTTGTAATGCTTTGAAAATCCCAATTTGGGAGCTTTATGGAGGAGACCTTTGTAAAATATTTTCCTTTACTTTTTCTCCTCCCTCTTCCACTAGCCATGAGACACCAGGGGAATTCAGTCAGTTGAGAGAGTTTGAGGCACAGTGGAGGGAGGAAAGACACGGAAACAAAAGGCAGCCACTCAAGGGAGAAAGCAGCAGACCCTTGGCACCAGGGAATATTTCTGGCTATTGAGAGAGCCAGCACAGATCATAAATACAGAGTTGGGTTGCAAGGAGGACTGGATAAGGATAAAAAAGACTTCCAGGCTCATGATTTCAGAACTGTCAATTGTCTTGGTGCACATGATTTGACTGTCATTGTATCTAAGTTTGAGACAATTCTTCCCATAGACATGTCTTTGTGGAAGATTATAACCCAAGGTTTTAGAGGAATGTTTTATAGCTACTGCCCTTATTATGGCACTTTCATAAGAATGCTTGTTGAGAGCAGCTTGTTAGGAATGTCAACCAGAGCATCTGCCATATGAGGACCCAATTTGTGAGTGTGAGAGGGAGTTGGAGTATCCAAGGGAGTGCTGTATTCAGATGAGAAAACCCTTGAGGAAGTTAGATGACTTCTTCAAGGTCACACAGGCTGTATGTATTAGAAGAAAGATTTGAACTTAGGTTCTGATAAGTTTAACATGAACTGAAAAGGTGTATTTTTCCTATTACATCTAGGTAATAATCTCTTCTTGTTAATTCAGTTTGAATCATACATTTAAAAGCACCCTTATTTATATAATAGGCTTTATATAAAATCCTTTCTTGCTTGATGTCTTCCAAGAATTCTAATTGAATTTGTTCCAGGCTGAGTTTAGTTCCT
Source organism: Sminthopsis crassicaudata (assembly GCF_048593235.1). NCBI lineage: Eukaryota > Metazoa > Chordata > Mammalia > Dasyuromorphia > Dasyuridae > Sminthopsis > Sminthopsis crassicaudata. The sequence continues at coordinate 355,689,516 of NC_133620.1, forward strand.
ACATGACCAGGAAGCTGCATCAAGGAAGCTGGGGCCCATCCCATTCTGGGTCAGTTTTGTCTTCTTTTAGGTAAAGTCTCCCTATGTTGTGAGTGGGAAGAAAACAGTTGCTTCATGGAAATGCTGACCCAATCACAATTGACCAGAAAAAATGGGATGGGTCTCACAGGCAATCAAGTCAACAAAGTCATAATAAATATTCAGACTTATTTAAAGGAGGTATCAAGGAGGTATCATTACTTCCTTAGCAAAATATAATCAAAATCCTCAAGTCTTATGATCTTGCTTATAAATTCATCAAGTTGATAGGGAACTTCCTTGATCCCTTACACTTCCCCCCATTAAACATTTTTAGTTCCCCAAAATCAAATCAGGATATTTTAAGATGCACTAGTCTATATTTCCAATTCTGAATAGCTTTCTGGACATTTAGGATGGCTATCTTGGGAAGGTGTAGGTAGTTTACTCAATGTAGTGGCTGCCATCTTTATTCTCTTTCTAAGCACTAAATCACAGGATAATGCTATGAATTTGCATGACTTTTAGACCCTATGGAAAATGGAATTTATTGAAAAAGGAGAATTGTGTTAATTACTAATGAGCTATTGATTCATTTATGTCTTTTTTACCACATTATTTACAGGCTATTATACATATTATATGTTTTTTAATTTTCTGTAGGATAGAATCAAAATTGTCCCATATCTGATATTTTCGTTTTTACCTTGAATGTTTATATGAGCTCTGGGAATCCATGAATCTACACTTACAGAAACCAGATGAGCTCTAAGTTTTCCCATAGGGATTGTGAACAAAGGCTCTACAAGTCAAAGAGAAAGTGGTTTTTTTTAGGCTTCGACTAAGATTGGACCTGGTCCAGGTAAACACAGTGTACAGAGGTTCTAGACCAAGGGTTGTAGTCACAAATACCAACAACAAAACAAAAAAAGAGCAACAAAGTTCAAAACAAGATGTCAAACTCTAAACTATGTGTTCTCATATACTTAAGATTTCCTATTGCCTATTCTAAGCTATTTATTTTCCTTACAATTCTTTCCTTCAGAGCTTTTATTTAAAATACATAATAGTTACTTATAAATGGTTTCATTTCTTTCAAGTACTGTATTCATGTAGTTCTTATGGTCAAGTAATTTTTTTTTTCCCTGAAGCTTTGCTTAAGGTTCTTATGGAGTTGTTCTTTTTTCTCTAGATTCACATCTTAAATGTCTCAACCCAGAATATTTCACCAGAATGTTCAGGATCTTTAATTTACTTATATCTCCATCCTCAGTTCCTGGTTTGGAACTTTGTCACAGGGCCAAGGTTTACTGCCTTTTGCCCTTGGGAGGGGATGGGAGAGTCAGGCTTTTTTTTGCTTTGCCATCAATTTTATGGACTCCTGCCACTGATTTTTATTTTCCCCAGTGTATCTACACATTAAAGTATTGAAAGATTTTAATCTTTTTGTGTAATAGTGGGATGAAGAAATCATGAGAAAACTGTAATTTTCTTTTGTGTTCTTAATTCATTTCAAAGCTCTTTTTCAATTTTTTTGTTGGAGCACATGTGGAAGAGAGACAGCCAGATAGTGCCATGGATAGAGTGCAGGGCCTGAAATCAGGAATACTCATTTTCCTGAGTTTAAATCTGGTCTTAGACACTTATTAACTGTGTGACCCTGTGTTACTAGCTGTGTTGACCCTGTGTTACTAGCTGTGTTAACCCTGCCTGCCCCCGTCTCTTCATTTGTAAAATGAGCTGGGGAAGAAAATGGCAAAATTGCAAAAAACCCTAAATGGGATCAGGAAGAACTGACCACAACTGAAAAATGATAGAACTGAATACATATAGAAGAACTAGGCTTCTTTACAATTGTTCCTGCTGTCATTTTAACTAGAAAGAAGTATTTTGTTCTTAAGTTGTGGATCAATGTTCTAAACAGGATTTTGTGAACAGTAGTTTTATCTGTGATAAGGCAATTTATTGTTTGAGTTCTCCAGGATATTGAGTCTGTCTTTTTTGTATGGGGATATGTCATCTGTTGGTCTATGAAAAGTAGTGAGCTTTTCATACTTTTTTTCATTTTTCTCACTTTTTTCTGCAATGTGGCTAATATAGAAATATGTCTTTTATGACTTCACATGTATAATCAAGGCATCTAGGTAGCACAGTGGATAGAGTGCCAGGTTTGAAATCAGAAAGACTCTTCTTCCTGAGTTAAAAAATAGCTCCACACACTGTTTGCCTCACTTTTCTCATCTATAAAAGGAGTTGGAGAAAGTAATGGTAATCTACTCCAACATCTGTACTAAGAAAACCTCAAATGGGGTCATCAGGAGTCTGACCTGATGGAAAGGATTCAACAGCAAGAACATGTATAATTGATATCATGTTGCTTGCCTTCTCAATGAGAGTGGCAGGGGCAGGAGGAAGGGAATTTAGAATTGAAAATGTAAAAAAAAAAGTTTAAACTAAATTTTAAAAAAAGTTCTGAGATTCTTATGTGTAATTCTAGGCAACAGGCCATCTTCATAGGTATTTGATTGGTGCTATATGCTTTAGAATGTAGTCATGTGTTGGTACAATTTCAGCTATTTCTTTATGTAATCTAAATAGATCATTAAGTCTGGGATCCTTCAGGAAGAAGCTATTTTTCCTCATCCATCTGCGCAAGCTTCTTTTGCTATTGATGAATACTGTTACTATTAATGACCTGTACTGTTAATTACCACTGTTACCATCTCTGCTCATCAGTGAGACCTCTAATTGGATACATCTCTCAAAGCCATCAGGTCACCTGGGTACACCTATTTCAGAAAATCCATTTAGCTAGGCTCAAGAAAATATACACACACAAAAATCCCACCACCGGTGGCATATAGCCATGGACACAAGTCTGTGGGTGAGGTAATGTAGGCAGCCACTCTTTCCCAAGCAAACAGTTCAAAGCAGCCCTCTCTCAGGGTTGCAAAGAAAAGAGACCGGGAGATGGGCAGGTCATCCCTTTTATACGCACACAGTTTCAGCTCAGCAGTTCCTGAGTCATCTGTTCTTCTGGCTTTGCAGCCTATTTGAAAACCTTACACAGACTAACCCCTGAGTCACTCATGGCTGGAAACTTGCTCCCCAAAGTTTCCATGTGGTTGGATTAGAAGCAGGTAGTGAAAATTTGCTTGGGTTTTAAGGACTGCGCCTTCACTGGCAGATCTCCCCTCACTTCATTAGGGCTGTTTCATAGGTTTGATCAGGAGATAAAGCATTGTAAAGTACATTTAATAAATCCAATAGTATGTACCCTCATTAATTTTTGCTATTATTTGGTGATGTGGTCTTCTTATTGCAAAAATATTTCTTTGGGTTGTTGGCCATGTGCTCTAAGAATGTATCTCAATCTTTTTCTTTTGGTAAGAAAGTATTAATCTTTCTACAGCTGTCTCTGGATTATGGATACTGTGTTTCATTAACAATATATGGGTTCTAGGGGAGGGGGTGGGGGAAAGGAGGGGAAAAGTTGGAACAGAAGGTTTTGTAAGGATCAATGTTTTTTTTTAATTTTTTAATTTTTTAAAATTAATTTTTATAATTATAACATTTTCTTGACAGTACATATGCATAGGTAAATTTTTTTTTACAACATTATCCCTTGTACTCCCTTCTGTTCCGAGTTTTTCCCCTCCTTCCCTCCACCCCCTCCCCTAGAAGCAGGCATTCCCATACATATTAAATATTTTATAGTATATCCTAGGTACAATATATATGTGCAGAACCGAATTTTGTTGTTGTTGTTATTGTAAAGGAAGGATTGTATTCATAAGGTAAAAATAATCTGGGAAGAGAAACAAAAAAAAAAAAAACCAAAGCTCACAGTTTACACTCATTTCCCAGTGTTCCTTTTCTGAATGTAGCTGATTCTGTCCATTATTGATCAATTGGAACTGGATTAGCTCTTCTCTATGTTGAAGATATCCACTTCCATCAGAATACATACTCATACAGTATCATTGTTGAAGTGTATAATGATCTCCTAGTTCTGCTCATTTCACTCAGCATCAGTTGATTTAAGTCTCTCCAAGCCTCTCTGTATTCCTCCTGCTGGTCATTTCTTACAGAACGATAATATTCCATAACATTCATATACCATAATTTACCCAACCATTCTCCAATTAATGGGCATCCATTCATTTTCCAGTTTCTAGCCACTACAAAAAGGGCTGCCACAAACATTTTGGCACACACAGGTCCCTTTCCCTTCTTTAGTATTTCCTTGGGATATAAGCCCAGGAGTAGCACTGCTGGGTCAAAGGGTATGCACATTTTGATAACTTTTTGGGCATAATTCCAGATTGCTCTCCAGAATGGTTGGATTCTTTCACAACTCCACCAACAATGCACCAGTGTCCCAGTTTTCCCATAGCCCCTCCAACATTCATCATTATTTGTTCCTGTCATCTTAGCCAATCTGACAGGTGTGTAATGATATCTCAGAGTTGTCTTAATTTGAATTTCTCTGATCAATAGTGATTTGGAACACTCTTTCATATGAATGGAAATAGTTTTAATTTCATCATCTGAAAATTGTCTGTTCATATCCTTTGACCATTTATCAACTGGAGAATGGCTTGATTTCTTATAAATTAAAGTCAATTCTCTGTATATTTTGGAGATGAGGCCTTTATTAGAACTTTTAACTGTAAAAATGTTTTCCCAATTTGTTACTTCCCTTCTAATCTTGTTTGCATTAGTTTTGTTTGTGCAGAAACTTTTTAATTTGGTGTAATCAAAATTTTCTATTTTGTGATCAATAATGGTCTCTAGTTCTCTGTAAGGGTCAATGTTGAAAAATTACCCATGCATATGTTTTATAAATAAAAATAAATAAATTAATTTAAAAAATAATATATGGGTTCTGGGAAGAAGAAAAAGATGGTGGAATAACAAGAAATATAATGAGATCCCTGCACCCTCAAATAAAGAAAACTCCCAAATGGATCTAGAAAATTCACCCAACCAAATTCTGATAGGTAAATTCAAGAAAAAAATCAGTAGTTTTTTTCTGGCTCAGGTAGTTCTTGAGACACAAATTGGTCTGTGGATATTGGTGATGGGGTCTGACCAGGAGCAAGCCACATGGAACATCCCAAATCAGGGAGAAAAATACCTATATATACATCTTCCCTTTATATACCAGTGAGATGAGATTTCATATATAGTACATAGGTGTTTAAACTTGTGTAAGTTAAAGTAATAAGTACCAATTGTCAGTCTATAACTCATCAAATGGTCCCAAATCACAAATTCAGGGCAGACCTCTATCCCTAGAGGTGACATTCAGGACGAGAAGCAGTTGTGAGCACTAAGCTGTGTATTAAGCAAGGAAAAAGTTTTAAGCAAGTAGTAGCTGTGTGTCTCTGACCCCTGAAGCAGAGCAGGGATTCAATTCCAACTTCTGAATCAGTTTGAAGTCTGCCAATAGAATGTCATGGGCAGGGAAATACAAAGCAAAGGCAAGCTTCTGTTTCTGTCACTGTGAACCAGCAGAGCTTTCCATCCAGCTGATAATGGCTGAGGCTACTACTCTACTAAAACACCAAATGGCCAATTTAGAGTCCTCTTGCTCAGACCCAGATGAACATGCAGAGCTCAGACCAGAAGCTCAGCAATCAGACTTTGACCCAGAAGACTATTTTGAGAGTGCTGAAAACTTACAGGTCCCCATCCTGAGCTGTCTCTTAGATCTTAGAATAGCATATCACCAAATATCCCCCCAAAACAGCAGAAGAGCTAGTTCAGACATTTCTCCCAGAAGGGCACAGAGCCTTGGACCAAACAAAAATCTGACATTGGGGAGTAAAGTGGAAGAATGAGCAAACAAAAGAAGAATCTCCCCCTAAAAAATTACTATAGTATCAGGGACCTTCAAGATAAACCCAGAAGAAGTGAATGACTCCAAAATGCCTAGAAGGAGAACCTCAAAAGGAAAAAAAACCCACTAGAATTCCTCGAAGAAATAAAGAATTAAAAATGTTTAAAATATCTTAATAAATTAAGTGAGAATATTAGAGTAAAAAATTGCAAAAGAAATGAGAGCTATAAAAAGAGGCATTGATGAGGAAATTGAGCTCGAGACAAAAGAAGAATAAAACCCTGCTCAGTAACAAACTCCCTAAAAATTGAAACAAACCAGCAAAAGCCCATAACTCCATTAGACAGCAAAAATATTAAAGCAAAAAACTGAAAAAAAAGGAAGAAAATGTAAGGTATCTGTAGGAAAAGCAAATGACTAGGAAAACAGATTGAGGAGGAAAAAATTAATTACCATTGCATTACCTAAAAGTCATGACCAAAAGAAAAGCCTAAACAGTATATCTTTCAAGAAATCAAGAAAAATGCCCACATCTTTAGAACCAGAGGGCAAAGTAAAAATAGGAAGAATCCACCCACTATCACTGCCTGAAGGAAATCCCAAAATGAAAATACATAAGAACATTATAACCTAAATTCAGAGCTTCTAAGTCAAAGAAAAAAAATACCATAATAAGACAGAAAGAAAAAAAATCAAGTACTGTGGAGCCCCTAGTCATGATTTAACAGCCCACTATAAGGGATTGGAGAGCTTAGAATACAACAGTCCAGAAGGCAAAGGATATATATAGGTTTATAACCCAGAGTAACTCATCCAGTAAAACTGAATATAATCCTACAGGGAAAAAACAGACCTTTATTGATAACAAGGGCTTCTAAGCATTCTTGATGAAAAAAAACAGAGCTACATAGAGACCTAGGGGTGCAAACATAGGAATTAAGAGAAACATAAAAATGTAAACATGAATGAACAACCATAAGGTATTAAGGATAAACTGCTTACATTCTAATGTGAAAAGATATTAAATATGTTCCTATTTAATCCTATTATCATTAGGAATCAAAAAGGGAGTTGAATAACACAAAAAGTCTGTTATCCCTTGATTATCTCACAAGAGAAGAGAAAAAGAAAACATTAAAGAAAGGAAGAAGAAAATTAGAAAAATCATCTAACAAGTCTAAAGGTCACAAGGAGAAATCTATCTAAAGAAGGAGGAAGAGTGCATAGTTACTGACACTTGAATCTTACTTTCATCTGAACTGGTCAAAGGAGGGAAGAAGACACATATACTGGATATAGAAATACATCTCACTCAACAGGGAAATAGTAGGGAAAGAAGAAAAGGGGGAAATTAGAGGATAGATTAAGGGAGAGATATATCTTAAGCAAAACACACTCTAAATAAGTATGTACAAAAATATCTATAGCTCTTTTTATGGTAGCAAAGAATTAGAAACCAAATAGGTATCCATCAGTTGGGGAATGACTGAACAAGTTATGGTATATAAGTATGATGGAATACTATTTATTATGTTGTAGAAATTATGAAAGGGATGATTTCAAAGAAACCTGAGAAGACTTATATGAGCTGATGCAAAGTGAAGTGAGCAGAAAAATTTAGAATTTACAAAATGTTAACAATATTGTAAAAACAGATTGAGTTTGAAAGAATCAGAAACTCTGATCAATGTAGTAATCACCCACGATTCCCAAGAACTAATGATAAAACATGTTATCCCACCTCCTGATAAAAAAGGTGAAAGACCAGAGTGCAGAATAAGACTCTATTTTTAAACATGACCACTGAGGAAATTTGTTTGCTTGATTATATGTGTTTGTAACAAGGAATGTAACTTTTTCAGTTTGGGGGAGGGTGAGATGAAGAGAAGGCAGATTTTTTTGTTGAATAAAAAAAAAGTTAACTTAAAAATAACATATGGGTTTTTGTTAGCATGTTTTCCAAATCTGTTCTGGTTTAGAATATTGTTCTGCAAGTATACCAGTATTGCATAAGTAAGTATTCATTATTAAACATGTTCATCCTATTCAGCTTTGATTTCAGGATGCTAGCAAGTCTTTTAACCATATTCAGCTACAGTTTTCTCTTTAATATCTTTATGTTTGATATGTCTTGTCTGAAAGAGATAAAATTTTGTGTGTAAGCATCATCTTAATTTACATATTAGTTAAATGTGGCCTTTAGATTCAATCTTGAAGCTTTCAATATGCCTTTCCATGCTGTACTTTAATAATTTTACATTGATCAAATCCAAGTGACATTTTGTTATCATTTGATAGAGATTCTCAAGATGAAAGAGTTCTTCAATATGTCTTTTGGCAAATTTGTTGTCACTCATTAATTCAAATGATTAAGATGTTTTGGTTCAACTCTTTTTAATTTGGAAGTCATAACTAGCTCTATTTAGGAAAGATGGTAATGGATTTAATTCTAGGCAGAATGTATGTTTCTCTGAAAAAAAAATAGCACACTTTATGTTAATTTTTCTTTATTGTGTTAGCAATGTCCTTTACAAAAAGAATGATTTTCCACATGTATATCAACTCCATTCTTCCTCTATTTTGATCTAGTTCTCAGAAAAGCTGACCAAATAGTGATAATGGACCCAAACTGGCCTGGTAAGTCAGAAGGCATGGACCTTCAGGAGTCATTGAGATAATGCAGAACTGAAGATGAAATAACTACGTAACAATCCCACCAAATATTAAGTATTAATCTTTTGGTAGAGTGCAATAGAAGTCATAGGTTACTATATTTATATTGTAAGTATTTATTTTGTGTGTTTAGATGTTGAATTCTGTAGTATATTGTACACTGTGTACTTTCATTTCCCCTTTTGGAAAATCCTAGTCATGAGTCAAACTTAAGCATTAAGTGATTTTTCCCTAGGGTTCCAAGTGGAAGGGCATAAAGATCCAGTAATAACGAAAAAATAAACTTGAACCTTATCTTTGGAAGTCAGGCTCTTCCAGGACAGAATCTGATCTACATGGCTATTCAATTCGTGGCTTAGGGAGCCATTACAGTAAGAAAGTTAGTATCCCAGCTCCCTGGACCCATCAGATCTATTGTTCAAGCAATAAAAGTGTTTGTGGACATTTAATTATCAAAGCAAAGATGTGTGTTTTTACACCCTTAGGATCTTTTAGCATAATCTTTTGCCTTTTCAGCCAATATATATATTCTTGTGTTTATACTTGCTTATTGTTGTTTCAAGTGGATATTTTTGATTTGCTGATTAAATTGTAACTCCTTGAGGACAGGGATTATATTTTACACTGCTTTTTTTCTCAATATAAAAACTTAAAACCATTGATACATTGTCTTTTGGGATAACATACTTTTCAACAGAACATTTAAGAAAACCTCCTTACCAAGAGCAATCCCAAGAAACACTTAGCCAATTGTTGAGACATATCTCTAGTTACTAGTCATCATAGTTATTAACCAGGGATTCCCATGCTCATCTTGGAGGCTTGCCCATGACCCACTGGAACAGAATTCCTGAGTTAGTATAGTGGAATTCTTTTAGATTACAAAGAAATCCAAATAACTTCTATCCCTCATTTCCAATTCTCTCTATAGGACAACGCTACTCCTTAGCCTATGGTTGAATGCATTTGATACTCTCTCCAATCAGAATTAGCTATGAGCCCCCCTCCCCCACCTTTTGGTGGACTCTATATTCCTCTGAACTGCTGTATTTCAGATTGTTAGTCACGTAACACTGGAAAACTAGAATTAGTTCCCAATGGAAACAGGCACACATGATGGAATATTGAATACATCATTTTTGCTCAAAGCAGAATTGAATTAGCTCGGAAGAAATAATGCATAAAGTAAGAGAAGCCGCCCCAAATGTTCAGAGGAATATTTGTGTCTGACCTGTGGCAGAGCATCTGGAACTTTTATTGGTCAGATCAGCCACAAACGGACACACCGTAACTCAACTCTAACATAGTGATGTCATTTTTCTTCTCTTGGAGAGTGAAGGACAACAACCAACCAACCAAGTAAAAAGACAGCGCTTAATAGCACAATTATAAAACATATATCTGAGAGGTTCTGAATTGGTCACTTTCTTAAAGCCTAGAAATCTTCACCTCCCCCCCCCCATAGGATTGGTCTGGACCCAGAAGTTCTAGCCAATGAATTCTCCTCTGAGCAGGTAAGGGAGCATAACAACACAGTCAACTCACTCTCATCAGACTAACTAATCATTAGATGTAAATGCAGACGTCTTCCCTACCCCTCTCCCTTCTGTATTTCCCCAGTACTGCCAAGGGTCCCACCATGCTGCCAGTCACCAAGACTTGTCACTTCGGGGTCATCTTTAACTCAGTTTCCCTCATCTTAGGTACAGAAGCTGCTGTAAAATCTTGTTTCCCACATCTCTCCTACATATTCCCTCTTCTCTATTCACGCTATTACAACCTGGATTATTGCAATAGCCTCCTAATTTGTCTCCCTGCTTCGTCTCTCCTCACTCTAATTTGTCCTCAACTCAGCTGCCTAAAGGGTAAGTATGAACAGGGCATCCTTTTACTTAATGAGCTCCAGTGCCTTCTTTTACTCTGAGTATCAAGTATAAAGCCTTCTGTTTGGTATTTCAAGCCCTTCATGACTTGACTCTTTCCAATCTTTCTAACCTTCTTACATTTTGCTCCTCTTCAATGTATCCTGCAACCCAGCTACCTTGGCTTACTTTGCAGTTCCTTGAACACAACACTCCATCTCCCAACTTCAAAGCTTTCTTTGCATTGGCTTTATCCCCCATACTTGGATATATTATAGCTATATAATAGCATTCTATTAGCCTCTGACTCCTTGTTACTCTAGTTTTCTTTAAGAATCAGTTCAAATACAGCCTTGTGTATCAGGTCTTATACCCATTTTCTTTCTTCCTCTAATGTTAGTGCTTTCTCTCTGATGCTATTATCCAATTATGATTATATATGTTATTTGAACAATTATTTGCATGTTGCATTCTCCATTCTATTGCAATGTAAATTCATTGAAGGCAGAACCTATTTTTACTTCACAAATCAATGGAAATTCATTCTCTCTTTCAATAATTAATCACTTGACCCTGAACTCCAAATTTCTATAATAAATTGGAGAAAATTCTTTTCCCAGTAATTTTCTCTCCTGTATTCTCAAATCCTCTCCTCTCCTCTCCCTTTTTGTGTTTCTGTAATTTTTTTTCTGTTTCTGTCTATCATTTTCTGACAGTTAAACCAGTTTCTGGGAGAAAATTAAATTGCTTCCCTCTCAAGATTCTATTCCTTTCATATCCATAGAAAGTATCTATTGGAGAAGTTATTGAAGCTAGAGTTATACCTGATTGAGAAATGGATTTGACCAAGGATATACCATTGAATCATAAGTTTTGACAGGGCTTACAAACTGGAAAGACCATAGGTATGGGCTAAGTGACAAACTCTCTGTGTGTATCTATCTGTCTGCCATGAGAAAATTGGCCTAATTAAGTTCAAGATGGTATCATCACTAAAAGGTTGACCTCCAACTGACAAATAATTTCAGCCTTCGAAATTCATAAGACTCTATTAAGGCATGAAGGGATTGACATCAGTAGTGTCTCTAATAGAGATAAATCAAAGCTTTTTTGGTCAGTGAAGCACTGAAGGTAATAAAAAAACCAGAGTTGAACAAAATTAAGATTTCAAGTTTCCTAAAAGTTAACATATTGCTAATTCTCCCCTTTCTTCATTGTCAGCACTACAGATTGGTATTTCCACAATGTTGGAAGCTAATTCTATTGTTAAATTTTGCTGCTTTAGCAGTAAGGACCAGAAAGCCAAACTGGTCACCTGGTGCACTTTTATTCATCAGTGTCCTAATTCCCAATCTAGAGCAAGTTTTCTCCCTCTTAAGTATATGAAAGAAACTCCCAGATGTATGTATTCGTAAAAATGTTTGCTCTTGTTTAAAGTTAAAATGGGTAGTGAATTTGGCAGGGAGGTAGTATGCTTCTCACCTCATCATTCAACCAAAACTGTTCTCTCCCAAATTAACATTGATCACTTGATCTAAAGGCCTCTTCTGAATCCTCGTTGTTCTCTCTGCAGCATTTATCACTGTTTGACCACCCTCTCCTCCTAGATAATTTCTCTTTAGGTTTTTCTCTTAGTTCTTTTCATCTTGATCTAACCTCTCTTCCTCAATCTCCTTTGCTGGTCCATCAGACATGTCATGTCCACTTGCTGCAGGTATGCTCCAGGGCTATATATGATGCCCTCTTTTTTTTTTTCTACATTCTCATACCTAATAATTTTATCAGTTCCTATGCCCAAAGGACTATCAAACTGTGCATCATCTTTGATCCAGTGTCTCTAGTGGGCCTGTATCCCAAAGAGATTATTTAAAAAAGGGAAAAGGACTCACATATGCAAAACTGTTTGTAGTGGCCCTTTTTATAGTGGCAAAGGAACTAGAAACTGAGTGGATGCCCAGCAGTTGGAGAATGGCTGAATAAGTTATGGTATATGGATGTTATGGAATATTATTGTTCTATAAGAAATGATCAGCAAGATGATTTAAGAGAAGCCTAGAGTGACTTTATAGGAACTGATGCTGAGTGAAGTAAGTAGAACCAAGAGAACATTGTATACAGCAACAAAAAGACTAGATGATGTACAATTCTTTTTTCAACAATGAGGTGATTCAGGCCCCAATGATTCTGTGATTGAGAGAGTCTTTTGCACCCATAAAAAGGATTGTGGGGACTGAGTGTGGATCACAGCATAGTATTTCTACTTTTTTGTTAATTTTTGCTTGCATTTTGTTTTCTTTCTCAATTTTTTTCCTTTTTGATCTGATTTTTCTTGGGCAGCATGATCATTGTGGAAATATATCTATGTACATGTTTAACATATATTGAATTATTTGACATCTAGGGGAAGGGGATGGGGGAAAGAGAAAAAAAATTGAAACACAAGATTTTGCAAGGATGAATGCTGAAAACTTATCTATGCATATGTTTTGAAAATAAAAATTTTTAATGATTTTTCAAAAATAACTTATATAACAAGGATACTATAATGGCTCCTCCAGTGAGTCAATATAGGTGATGATTTTCTCAAATTTTAAGTGCTATAAAAATGTGATCTATTATTCTTAAAGAAAACAAATGCTATCATTTCCTATGATTCAGTTATTGCCTTTATACAAATGATTTTCAGATAGTTGGATAGCTAGATTAATCTAGATATCTTATTTTACCTTACCTTATTTCATCTCTATCTAAATCTACCTATCTATCAAATTTATCCATTCATCCATCCAATCATGGTTTCTCTCTTGGGCTCCAGTCTCACATTTCTACTAGCCTGCTAGACATTTAGAAAAGGTCACTTGTAGGTATATTAGAATCAACGTGACTCAAACAAAATTCTTTATCTTTATCCCAAACTTACCCCCCTGTAAAACTCCCAATGCTCTTGAAGGCGACAAAATCTTTCTAATCACTTAGGTGCACAATCTTGGTGTGATCTTTTATTCCTCATTCTGCCTTCCCTCACACATCCAATTAGTGTTTAGTCTTCTTATTTCTATCTCTACAACATGTATATATATATATATATATATATATATATATATATATATATACATATATATATAAGTCCTTGAGACAGATCTTATTGTCTATTATTTGATGTGTATGTATATATATATATATTACATATGTGTGTGTTTATTATTTGATCTCATTCTCTACATTTTATGGATGAAATTTTAAAAGTTGAGGGGCTTTCCCAGAATCCCACAGATGGTGAACACCAGACTCTGTGCCTTCCTGGCTCCAAGTTTATCACTCTCTCTACTGCCTCTCTGATGAGTATGACCTGGACTGAGATTCAGGAAGAAATATGTTCAAATCCTGCCTAAAACTCTGAGAAGCTATCAGATCTTGTTTATGTCATTTAACCACTCAGCCTCAGTTTCCTACTCTGTAAAAATGAGGATATAAATATCTAAGATGTGTTACAGGGCTATGAGACTGAAATGAGATAACACAAGGGGATACAAAGTGCTTTGCAAATCATAAAGCACTACATAAAATGCCAATTATTATCAATAAGAGTTTCTCTTTGAATGAATAGATTCATCATTCTCTAAGTCAATTGATCTGATAGAAATGTGAAAAAGCATTTGAAAATATCAAAGGTGCCTACAGGATATTATTACTCTTTTCCTCATGTTTTAAATTGGGTGGTTAGCACGTCTGAAATGGTGATATTCATGATGGCCATCACTCCAGTGCCAATAGATTAACCAGACCAAGCTATCTGATCACTACTTAGTGTGCAGTGTAATCCTTCTCTCTCATCCCTATTCCTCAAAACAAGCAATTATCCTTCTTTATGTGATAGCATTCAAAGACAAAGCAATCACTGTGTCCATGAGAAACTCTTTGCAAGTGGGAAGTCTAAGGAAGGAGCTCTCCAATGGGATGATCTCTTTTCAAACCACTCTTGATCTTCAGGATTTAAAAAAAAAAAAATCAAATATTTATTTCTCCCAAATCTGGGAGGAAAAACATGGCTATCATACCCCAAGAAAGGAAGAACAGAAATTGAATCCCTTTTAATAGGTAATCTTTTAGTTCAAGCCAAAAAAAAAAGAAAAAGAAAAGGGGAAAAAAAGAAAGAAAGAAAGAAAATGACCCTAGCAGGTGCTACTTTCTAAAACAAAGATTCTTTGAATCATCGGTGCTTTTAGTGCACTAGTGAAGTCTATGAACCCCTCCTCAGGATAATGTTTATAATTACATAAAATAATTACAAAGGAAACCAATTATATTGAAATAGGTTCTCCAAAAGATATTTTTAAAATTCATAGACTTACCCTGCCTTCCCACCTCTTCCTCAGGCTAAGAACTCCCATTGAGAAATTGACACCTGAGTGTCAATGTTTTTCAGAATTTTAGCAGGGTAGCACTTAAATAAAAAAAAAAAGTCAGGGGAACAGAGCAGATTGTATAGCACAGAGGACTGTCTGATTCAGGGAAGGAGGAGGAAGGACAGCTACATATGTGAAAGGCCATTTCTCTACAAGTGAAATTGCACAGGAAAAGGGGCTAGCTAGTTCCTTCCCTCTTCACCCATCCTCTGCTGGCTTCTGTCACAACTTGCTCCTTCTCCTAGGCTCTCCTCACACTCCTAAGATGACATTGAAGAGAAACATGCTCCCTATCCCCAAAGAGAAAATACCCCCCCCAGATGTTAGCACCTTGGAACAAAGCCGCAGCTACCCCTCCCTAGTTATGAGTCAGTTCAGTTGTATTTCCAAAGGCCAGTCCTCATTTCACTTATATTCATTTTTATCAACAAACTATTAATTGTTAGTTCTGAAAAGAGCAAAGGAAAAAACAGATTCACAATCGGTGGCTTGCTACAGTCCAATTTTTCTTTATTTGCACCTTTCATCTTATAGGTCTTTCAGAACTCAGTAGGACTTTAGCTTACACTGGAAACTACCTTATTTAAAGTTGGAGACACCTTGGTAGACCCACAATGAAGAAATGAGCCAAGTCCACTGAAAAGAATAGAATTCTTGACATTCTCATGTCTGGAAAATCCTTCTTCCTTCTTCAGTTGTTCCTGAGTAGCCAACTAATAGTTTGTTTTCTTTTCTTTCTTTTGACTTTAACACTCTGGAGCAGCATGTTTCCCGCTAAATTTTCCACTGGTACAGCAAACCTATTTTTCTCCAAGAATAAATCCTGAGCTCTTATCGCCAGGGAAGTGGGAAAGGCCTGCCTTCTTCCTTCCCTTGGGGGGCACCTCATTTCCATTACAGTATCACATTAGGAATGATTCAATTTGGGGCCATTTTGAAATGCATCACTGGCTATAATGTCCTCTGTGCAAAAAGATCCGAATATATAATGGTCTTAATTCATTTGTGGGACTATGCTATCCAGACCTCATGTTCCCTAGAACTGGTACAGAGTAAGACTGAGCTCATTTTAGGAATATAGATTTATTCAGAGCTGGAAGGCACAAAGAAAAAAAAAAGACCAAAAATTCCCATGTGCATAGCATAAAATAAAAAGAGGATTCATTATAAAATCACAAATTTCCATTTCAAAGTGTTTACTTTTTAAAAAAAAAAAACCCATATGATAAATACCATACATCATTTTCAAAACTACCCTGCTTTTTCTGCTTCCAAGTTTTCTTTTGTTCTCTACTATGCATTTAAAATTTTTCTCCATCCCTTTCCACTCTTCCCTAGAGAAAGCTACTATTAAACATAAATACACATACATGTATATTTGTATTATATATATGCTTATATATAATACACACACATTAAAACTATGCTACATATGCTTCTCTCAGTTCTTTCTCTGGATGTGGCTAGTATCTTTCTTCATAGATCCTTTGTAATTACTTTAAGTATAATATTCAAAGTGATTTAGTCATTCAAAATTGTTCTTAGAACAATATTGTTAATATTGTAAACAATGTTCTGTTGGTTCTGTTTTGGTTCTATTCATTTCACTCATTTCATATAAAACTTTCTATATTTTTATATAATCAAGTCATCATTTCTTACAGCCACAATAAATCATAATCATATACCACAACTTGTTTAGCTCTTCCCCAATTGACAAGTATCCCCTTTGCTAAGAGAACTGATGTAAATATTTTAGAACATATGAGTTCTTTTTCTTTTTCCGTAGTCATTTTGGGAAACAGACCTAATAATGGTACTGTTAGGTCAATGGGTATGTATAGTTTTATAACTCTTTGGGGCAGAATTCCAAATTTATCTCCAAAATACTTGGGATTAATTCCCAGTTTTACCATAGTGAATTAGAATCCCAATTTTTCCATATTCCCATCAACATGTTACTTTTCCCTTCTATTATTTTAGTTAATGTGACATATATGAGATAATACCTCAAAGTTGCTTTAATTTACATTTCTCTAATTAATACTGATTTAGAACATTTTTATACGAACTATATAGTCTTTTTTTCATTGAAAAACTCCCCATTCATAACCTTTGACCATTTATTAATTGGAGAGTGACTCACATTCTTATAAACTTGACAAAGTTCTTTATATATTTGAGATATGAGTCCTTTATCTGAAAAATATAACAGTTTTCTATTTGCTTTCTAATCTTGGCTTCATTAGTTTTATTTGTACAAAATATTTTAAATGTAATCAGAATTATCCATTTTTATACCTTACAATGCTATTTCTTGTTTGTTCATTGAATAGTCTCTTACCCATGAATCTGATAAATTATATGTTCCATGTTCTTCTAATTTTCCTAAGATCTCTCTCTTTATATCTAGATCATGTATCCATTTTGAACTAATCTTGACAAATGGTGCAAGATATTGGTCTACACCCTATTTCTGCCATGCTGCTTTGCTGCTTTCCAGCTTCCACAACAATTTTTTTTTTACCAAATAATGAATTTTTATTCCAAAAGCTTAAATCTTTACATTTATCAAACACAAAATTTCTGTAATTATTTGCTAATGTGTATTGTATGCCTACTCTATTCCACTGATCTACTTTTCTTATCATCAGTATCATATAGTTTTGATAATTACTGCCTTATAGTATTATTTAACATCTGATACTGCTAAATCTCCTTCCTTTACATTCTCCCCCATTAATTCCTTTGATTTTCTTAATCTTGTTCTCCCAAATGAATTTTGTTATTATATTTTCTAATTCACAAAAACAAATTTTGGCAATTTAATTGGGATGACATTGGATAGATAAGTTTATGTAAAATTATGACTTTTAAATTACACTGGTTCTGCTTACCCATAAACAATTAATATTCCTCCAATTATTTAAATCTGGTTTTATTTGTATAAAAATATTTTATAATAGTGCTTATGTAGTTCCTTGGTTTGTAGTGATAGGCATGTTCCCAGGTATTTTATATTGCCTATAGTTATTGTAAAATAATACAACTCTTACTATCTTTTCTTGCAGGATTTTGTTGGTGATGTTTAGAAATGCTGATGATTTATGTGGGTTTATTTTATATTCTGATACTTTGCTAAAATTATTATTTCCACTAACTTTCTATTTGAATTTTTAGAATTTTCCAAATATAATCTGCAAAAAGCAAAGTTGTCTAATCTAATACCCTCATTATACAGATAAAGAAACTGAGGTCCAAAGAGATTCAAATGTCTTGCCTACAGTCATAAAGCAATAAAGAGTAGAATTTATTAACCTAGGCCCTCAGATTTTAACTCCAGCATATTTTCCATTTCCCTTTATGGGACTCTATTCTTCCTGACCTGGGCTTTTAGTTCATCAGAAGATTAGGGTAAAAACTTTGAATGTATATATTCATTCATCTAGCAAAAGTCCATTAAGTTTCTTCTACTCAAAGAATACTGGGCCAGGCATGGAAGGAATGCTAAACTAAGATAGAACATTCATTCCCCTGACCTCCTTGAGTTTAGTCTAGTGCAGTGGTTACCTGTACTACAAGGTATTATGTAATAAGGGTCTTGTTATTGAGTTGAGATTTTTTCAGTCATGTCCAACTCTTCATAACCCCAATTGAGGTTTTCTTGGAAAACATATTGGAGGGGGTCACCATTTCCTTCTTCAACTAATTTTACAGATAAGGAAACTGAGCAAATAGGGCTATGTGACTTATGTCTCACGCATTTAATAAGTGTCTCAAGCCAGGTTTGAAATCAGGAAGCTGAGTATTCCCGTCTCCAAACCTGACACTCTATTCACTGTACCACCTGGCTGTCCTAATAAAGGCATTAGGGAACTACAAATTAATGCATTATGTGAAGTTAGATATAAAAAGTTTTAACTGATAAATAAGATCATGAAAGACATTCTAGAGAAGGTAGCATTTTAGGGGTGCTTTAAAGTTCAGGTAGGAATCTGATGGATAATGAGGGAGTAAAGAAGAAATTCCTGGCATAAGGAACAGATTACCACAGTCCACCAGGAAACTATCTGTCTTCTGAAGACTCCCATTCTGCCCTGCAGCTTTCCACCCACCAGTATTTCCATGTAGCAGTAGATCTTTTGGCCAAATAATTTTCATAAGTGAGATGATTTTCATGCAAGTTTAACTCATTCAGTTGAGAAATGTATTATGCTCCATGAATTCTTAATCTTTTTTTTTGAGGGGGGAGGTCTAACATGAGCCCTTTTGGCAGGCTGGTAAAACCTATAGATCCTTTCTTACAATCATGTTCTTAAATTCATAATATAAAATATATAGGATTATAAAGGAAAATTTGCTAATTTCATAGAATTGCAATGAATTAGCATTATCAAAGTATTTTTTAAAAAAAGTTCATAGAATCTAAGTTAAGAAACCCTCAGTAGGGTGCTAGATACATGCAACGACAAAAACAAAACCATTTCTACCCTCAAGAAGATTCTGTGGAGGACAAAAAATATGTATACACATTAGCAAATGCAAGCTATTAACAGGGGGAATGCCTTGTCATTTCAGGCAGGGGATGATTCTGATAGATGAATGGGAGACACTTATTGGAAAAGAGCCTATAGGGCAGCATTGTGTTCTACTGGATCAAATATCTGTTTTTTCATAATCAGCAAATAATATTCATAGTGGGACCTTATATTCTTTGCAATTTTTAGTCAATTGTATAATGGTCCATGTTAATGAACATTGCTTTCACAAAACTACTTGTGGCCTACAACTATTCTCACTGAGGATTAAAGATGTCCTGTGTTAGTGTACTGATGATTCATGAAGGTTTTTTATGGATTGCTGTGCACTTTTACAGGTTGGCAATTATTGATATTCTCTCAGTGACCTTTTCTCAGTATGAGTTCGGTTTAAGATTTTGCATCTCCCTTCAGTTATCTTTATTATTCATTCTTTTCGGTTGTGCTGATCCTTTGTGATCCCATCTGGGGATCTCTTGGCAAAAATATTGGCCGTTTCCAACCCATTTTGCAGATGAGACAAGCAGGATAATGTTTGCCCAGGTTCACACATCTAGTAAGTGGGCACGACTGTATCTGAACTGAGTCCTCCTGATCCCCAGGTCCAGTCCTCTATCCACTTCACCATTTAGCTCTCTTGGCATTCTCTCACTGCCCCCATAATACTTTTTCTTCCAGCTCATAATCATCATTGTCCTAAAGAACTGACAACTTTGCTGCTAATTGGCTAGATGTTTGCTGAACTAAGATGGTTTGGGTTGCTGATCTTTTTGTGTGTTTTTTTCCCTATCTTCTTGTGAAGACTTTTTCCAAGTATGTAATTGTGGTAATTAATTTATATTGGTTTAAATTCTTCATAGAATTATTATAATAGCATCAATGCCATTTCTATCATCCATTCCCCATCTTTGTGGTTAATTATTTAAATAGTGTAGGATTTGGGATATTTCAATAGCATGACATCTTTTCCCCCGTTACTATTCTTTCTTTTTGCTTCTTGTTAATTCTACTCTTAGCCTGACAAGTCAGTGGTCTGAACAAATTAGAGTAACTCACATGTCATAATTTTTTTTGCTTCTGAAGGATAGATACATTCTTGTAAAGTTAAGTGTATCTACCTGGGATATCGAAAGGTATGGATTTGGTCTGCAGATGGCACAAATAGTTATCTCTGGAATCTGGTCCACCCTTCTCCAAAAGAGACTACAGTTTCTGCCTTGAGGGGAGCAGGAATCTGGCTCCCCCTCTCCCAGAGAGTCTGTAATTCCTGCCTTGAGGGGAGCAGATCAGCCATGGCTTGGTACTTGCTGCTTCCCTCACCTTTCTCCAAGAAAGGCAACAAGCAGTCTAGAATTATTTCTACTTGTCTCCTCAAATATTGTTTGTTTATATGTCTGGTTCAGAAGAAAAGCTGCTTCCTTGATTGTTTCCTAAAGGTAGCGAAACTCTTGGCTTATACTTGTTGGTCTAGCTCTTTCCCACCAAACTGGGGTTACAAAAATGACCGTCACAAATAGAGAATAAAGAACAAACTCATTTATGCAAGCACAATGACAAAAGGAAATCCGAGAAGTTTTACAGCTTGACCTATGCCAGAAAATATCTGTGTGAATGAACCTTTCCTCTGGGAACAAGGTGATATATTTGCTGAGACAGAAACAGAGACAGAGAATCGTGTGGGAAGAAGGAAGGAAAGATTGTTCTCATCCAATGAGGTCCATTCTAGCCATCTCCAGGGAAGCAAACTGAAAGTCAGGGACATGTTGAGGAGCTTTATATATCTACAGCTTAGAACTACCCTCCTCTCCCAAGAAAGTCCGGCAGCAGCTTTTCCCCTTTCACACATATTGAGTGACATATGATGCTCAACATTCTCGAGCAATCCAAATTCATCTCACAGATGACCCAGGCTTGATTAGGAAGCTGGTTACATCACCTAGTGATGTCATTGGTCCACCTGGAGAAAGAAGGATTATTTTTTGTGTTATTATCTGATGCTCACATTGTTCAGGATCTGTCAATCTCTTTCTTAAGGAAAATCTTTGTATTACAAAGATGATAGATTTCTGTTATTGAGAAGCCTTTGACCTTTCTCATTCCTTCTACCTATATTTTTCTCCAACTCACTTTTTCCCACCTTGAGTTGAAGTCACCAAAGATCAGAGGGCATGTTGATTTAATCTGGACGGTTTTATTATGTTCTTTACAGAATTTCTTTACCTCCTCATTCTCAGTCATTTATCTCAATACTTACTATAAGTTGCCATTATTTTCATGGTTTTCTTTTTTGCAAATACTTATCATTAGCATTGCAACACGTGACAGCTGAATAGCTCATGAGATAATATTTCTTGTTGCCTTTGGGGGTATGATACAGCCCACTCCACCAACTCTTTTCTTTTTCTTTCCAAGGAGGAGCTGTGAGCCATCCTGCCTTTGAGCTGCAATTTCCTTCTTTCTTCTGGTTTCATTTTTTAGCAAGAATGTCAAGATTGTTATGATTCAGTTCCTCTAGCAATATGTCTACTTGTTGGTCACTGGAAAAGCATCTCACTTTTAGAGTATGAATATGAATACTAGAATGAAAGTTTATAGGCAGGCTAAAAAAAAAAGTGATTTTTAGTATTCTCCACTCCCCTTTCCTACCATTACACTACAAAAGGGCCCATAAGAGGTCAGATAGTCATTTTGTTTTTTTCTTTGTTTCATGGGTTGCCATGGCCAAATAATTCATCACCAGATGGCCAGCCTACTAGCAATGAGCTTCTCTGTACTTAGCTAGGTTGGTCCTTGGAAAACAGACTTGGGCTGCTGCCAGGGCCATTCTCAAATCCTTTCCAGCATGATAGAATCTGCCAGAGCTTACGTGCTATTGGCACATCCTTCAGGAACCCAGTATGAACTCCACACCATGAGGAGGCAGCAGGGTAAGACTTTGTCAGGGAAAGGGTAAATCCTAGGAATTTTATTCCACTGAGTCAAGATCCTTACCTTCCTTGGGTCACAGACTCTTCACCTATAAAATGACAGGCTTGATTTAGATGGCCTCTCAGATACATTCCAGCTCCAAATGTCTATGACACTCTGATCCTAGAGAACTTAAGCAGCTTGCATTGAAAGCTCCTTTAAAAATAACTCTTAGAAAGGTTTAAATATCTTTCTTGGATATGGTCTCATTGACTCCTCTCATAGAAATCCTGACCTTGAACATGCGTGGCCGCTTAGGATCTTCAAAGTAGAACAGGTTATGGGGAACTTAAGAGATCCATATTCATATTAGCTGCCCCCATGGAATCAACACATGCAAAATGTAATACATCATTTTCTTCCACTCACTCCCCTTCCTCTGCCCTGCTTCAAACCATCTTCCTCCCAATATCTGTTTTTTGTTAATGGTACCACCATCACTGAAGTTGTTTAGTTCTTTCAATTGTGTCAGACTCTCAGCTACCCCATTTGAGGTTTTATTGGCAGAGATACTGGAGAGGTTTGTCATTTCCTTCTCCAGCTCACCTTACAGATGAGGAAACTGAGGCAAACAGAGTCAAGTGACTTGACCAGATTAGTAAATGTCTTGAGATTGGATTTGAATTTATGATGAGTCTTCCTGATTTTAAGCCCAGTATTTTATCCACTGTATTACCTCGCTGCCCAAATGCAAAATCTTAGAGTCATCACTTCCTTTCGCTTATACCCCACTTTGGCAAGTCCTCTGAAGTATTTCTTGCAGCTATCTCCTCCTTCCCACTCCTCCTGCCACTACCCTAGTTCAGGCCCTCATTATCTCTTATCTGCCTTATTGTGAAAGGCCTCCAATTGATGTTTCTACCTTCAGTCACTCCCTCTACTCCAATTCACTCGACTCACCAGCTGCAGGAAAAATCCTCTTTATTCATCTTACAGGATTTATAACTAGAAAAATTATTAGAGGTCATTTAGTTTAATTCCCCTCATTTTAGAAATGAGAAAACAGGACCAGAGAAGTAAAATAATTTGAAGTCAAACAGGTAGTAACCTAGAATCGAAGCTTAGCTTTTTTGACCCGAAATCCAGAGCTCTTATATATCAGTCAGTCAAGAAGCACTTAAGTGTCTACTATGTGCTATGCACTGTGCTACACAATGGAGATACAAATAGAAAAGACAGGTCTGCTCTCATGGAGTTTATGTTCAATCAAAGAGGTATTTTTATTTATTATCTGTCATTTATAAGTTATAAATAATAAATTATAAATTTATTATCTGTCATTTCATTTCTGGTATTCTTGGTTTCCTTATCTATAAAAAGAAGAAACTAGACTGATAGCTCTGAATTCCCTTTCAATTCTAGATATCTGATCCACAATTTTATATATATATACATGCACATGCACATATATACATATACATACATGTGCATGTGTATAGATATATATATAATAAAATAAATAAATATATATATACGCACACAACTGTACATACAACATATTAATTTCCCACAACAAAAAATGCACAGTGATGAGAAATGATTTACCATGTTGCCTCTTTTCCTAAGGCAACATCCAAAATCATTCTCCTTTTCAAAAGTATTCAATAACTTCCCACTGCTTAGCAATATTTAAACTTTGAGACTGACCACAGCCTAAATCAAGCCTACCTTTCCAATTGCAGAAAGCCCTCCTTTTCCCTATCCCATACTCTGTATAAGTAGTGTATGGGGTGTTTTGGGGGGACCAGCATCTCTGGTACGAGGGCTGCTGAGCCCTTTTCAGCATTGTTCATTCACTTTTAGAGCTCACCTGTCAATCAACTATCACCTGTGGCCCCAAGGAGTTGTAGAATTGCAACAGCCACACCTGTTAAACTATCTTGGCAGACAAGCTAAACCAGGTTGAAAGTAACTGACTTCATACCCGTTGGTGAGTGAGGGGGATGTCTACCCCAAGCATGTGAAGACTCCCCTCAGCAGAATGGGTAGAAGAGAACAATTTGTTCCAAAGGCTACAGAAGCAACTGGATCATACATTAAGGTCATCTACTACATCCAGGGCCATCATTAATCATCTTGACTTTTATCCTACCACTAGCCTTCAGTGACTCTGGAAGAGAGAGTGATGGTGATGACTTAGTGCAGCTCTACCTCACTTAAATCCAATTCAGAAATAAGTAACAAAAGATCACCAACAACAACTCTGGATATTTGTAATCTGCTCTATGAACACTGCATGAGATTTGGTTTCTTTATAGCTTTTGCTCACACTTCTCCCCATGACCTTTATCCTCTGAAATACTGTTTGATACTATCTTGATCAAGGAAGTCTTCCTTGATCCACCTAATCAGGAGCAAGCTCTCTTTTTTCTGACATTATATGTCTTTTATGTACTTATAACATTCTACCTTACTTTACCTCTAAAATCATGATTGTCAGAATTCTAAAGAAAAATAAGTTTAAAAACATTTAAGATAATTTATTTTTGATTAAGCTAGAAAAACAAGAAAATCTTGTGGGTTTTTTATCTTTTATTATTATTTTTTTTACTACTCATAATGGTTTATATGATATTGTATATCATATATCATCACATCAAATTTTGCTTCCAAAGTACAACTCATTATAACATTCCTAAATTCCAATAGATTATTGATTTTTTCCTACTCAAGGAAAAGTTAGTGAGACAACTTCTATCAAGATAAAGCGGAGAGGAGGAAAAAGGAGGGATTGAGAGGAGAGGAAGGAAGCTGGGAAGGAAAGAGAAAGTAAAGGAGGAAAGGAGAAGGGAGGGGAGAACTCCCCAGACACTTCTTAGCTGAGTGACCCTGGCTGGCACCTAACCTCAAGTCCTCACAGTTTCACCTGTAAATGAAGGTATTGGATTTGATGGTCGCTAAGGCCTCTAGTAGTTCTAAATCTATAATCCTATGGAATGGAATGTCTGAACTTATTGAGACTTTATCTTATTTCCCTCTCCAAATGTAACTAGTCACTCTCCCTTCTCTCAGTCTTAGTTTCTTCTCTGTGAGACAGGGTTTGGATGCAATGGTCCCAGAAGTCCCTACCAGCTTTAAATTCTCTTTGTAAACTCAAAGGCCTCCCTTAATATCAAACTCTTGGCCAGTGCAAGGCTTCTCCTATCAAATGTCCAAATAAAACAGCTGTTATTTTATGGTTTTTCCATTCAAGTCTTTGAGCAATTATTGCTAGTTGTTTTAAATATTTTAATTAGTATACACTTTACTGCATTTGGGACTCATAGGCTCTTTGAGCAAAGCATGCAATTAAAAAGAAGAAAACATCGAAAAAGCAATCAAACCTTCAGATAAGTAAGCAGAGGCCATGGTCATGAGTTACTGCTGGTTGACTCAATTTCCAGAGGAGAGAATCTCCAAAAAGGCTAAAATATTTGGATTAATTCAGCAGACAAATATTACTTTATTAAGTGCCCGGATTATGTGCAGAACATGTGGAAGGTGCTAAAAGGAGACAGGACTTTGTCCTTGCCCTCAAAGAGCTTATAGTTTTGTTTGAGGAGATAAAATACATACATGCTCTTCTCTACCAGTGAGAGGATTGGAACATCTGAATGTATATCAACTGATTTCCACTGCTGATCCATAAAAATCTTCTGATTCAAACCCTCTCCAAACCTCTCCAAACCTCTCCAAAGGGAGAGTGACTAGTTACATGGGCAATGGGTAGCAGAATTGGGATTTGATCCAGGTTTGGTGCTCCTTTCTCCAAACCACATGACTTCTGGATCAATTATAAGCTATAGATTTTCTCTCCCATATCACATGTGCATTAGCAGGTCAGGTCCTGAGAGCACAGCTGGGTAAGTGTTCCCCCTCAGAATACTAGGAGGACCCTTAACAGTCAGCAAGGATCTCCTAATTCTGTCAGCTTGAGAGCATTCTAACTGCAATGGAATCATTCCATTGTGTTCCTTCAACCATCAGTTATGACTGATTACTACAGGTGACATTAATCACTGACCATCATTTAGCCTTTAAAAAGGGATATTTACAGGAAAAAAATATAGCCAGCCCCAAAATAACAAAATCTCAATCCACACAACTGGGACACACTCTCTCCTCTGTATCTTAGTGCCTGAGGAGAATGGGTTCAATCTTAAAGTGGTAGCTATAAACATACTCTTTCTCCTTCTGGCCTGGCATTCTATGTGCTACATAGCCAATGGATAAGTTACAACAGATCATCTTGGCTGAGAGGCCCTGTACCAAAGAGAAGAAGACCCAGGTAGGAAGGGTCCCCATCCCAAATGCATATTTGCCTCAGAAGCCATGTGCTGAGGTGCCAGCCCAGTGCAGGGAAGAGGAACACTCCACTATGTAGAGGAAGGAATTTTTCTATGCTAGGCTTTAGTAGGTACACAGCCCTGGTGCAGCGGCCAACTAAGAGGGTCTTCCTCAATGAACAGCAAGCAGACAGGAAACAGTCACAACATTCTTACACAGGACTCTCCATTCTCAGCATCTAGAAGGAGGCTAAACCTGTGTGGACTGAGCACACATGCAGGATTGGATCTCTGCTATATAGTTCTCTGTTATATTTCAAGAGAGGGATTTGCTCAAGGCTTCATAGGCAGTAAGTGGAAGAATTTAAACTAGTTCTTCTGACTCCATAGACAGGTAATATTTGAACTCATCTCCCTGAGTTCAAATCTGTCTTTAGATACTAGCTATGTGACCCTGAGCAAGTCACTTAGCTCTATTTGCCTCAGTTTCCTTATGTGTAAAATGAACCAGAGAAGAAATTGACAAAAACTCCAGTATCTTTGCCAAGGAAACACCAAAAGGGGTAGCGAAGAGTCAGACACAACTGAACAGTTACATTTTCTACCTCTGGGGGGAAAGTAATTTTTTTTTCTCCTGTCCTTCAGAACAAGAGAAGTGACTAAGACTCAAGGATCATCCCAAAGCAGCACTGAATTTAAGATAGTATTCTAGGGGAGCTCAACTTAAAATACTGTAGCTGCTTCTTCTTCTTGTTGTTGTTGTTGTTCTTCTTGTTGTTCTTCTTCTTCTTGTTCTTGTTCTTCTTCTTGTTCTTGTTCTTCTTCTTCTTGTTCTTGTTCTTCTTCTTCTTGTTCTTGTTCTTCTTTTCTTTTTCTTCTTCTTCTTCTTGTTCTTCTTCTTGTTCTTCTTGTTGTTCTTGTTGTTGTTGTTGTTGTTGTTGTTGTTGTTCTTCTTCTTCTTCTTCTTCTTCTTCTTCCTCTTCTTCTCCTTCTTCTTCTTCTTGTTCTTATTGTTCTTCTTCTAATTCTTCTTCTTCTTGTTGTTCTTCTTCTTCTAATTCTTCTTCTTCTTTCCTAGATTAGGCTAACCTAGCTTGCATTATTAAGTTTCAAAAGATTTCCCTGTATTTGGACATATTAAAATAGCACTTTTATGTATTATACATGAGCATTAGTCAGATAACAGTAACATTCCTTCATTTTTATCATTACCCACTTTCATGCTTGAGACACCCTGATGATTACGTATGGCAAGTCTTAATGCTCATTTTACAAATGAGGAAATTGAGGCTCGAAGAGAAGGGGTTTATCCCAGATCACAAGGCTGCCAGAATACCACAGTGCCTGCAAATCAAATCCCAATCTTCTGAATCTTAAGTCCAATACTTTCCCCCATGCCAGCCTTTTTTGCTCATTCATTTTTCACACGCAAATCTTATGCCAGATAACTGAATCAGCTTCCACTCTTTCTCTGTTTTTCTCTGTTGCAGGGAAAGGCTTGCTGGGTGACAAGGGAGAAGATATATCTGAAAATGACTGTGATATAAATATACAAGACAACAATAAAATTTTAAAATAAGTAAAAGGAGTAGTTTTGAGAAGGGGCCATACAGGTACTTTGTAAATATCTGTTGAATTAGACTAAGGAGAACTAAAGTTTTGCAGCCTTTCACTGAAATTGGTTACTATTAATATGAGAGGGCAGACCAACTAAAGTCATATTGAAAAGGAGAGTTCAGTTACTTTTGATCAACAGTCTGTTGGATTGTGCTTCTTGGTCCCAAACTCCAAAATCTTAAAAGCAAATCTTATAAATTGCCCTTTTGTTCCTGCAAAAATCATGTGGCTAGTCTCCTAACAGGTTCTTTAAAAAAAAGGTTTGGCTGTAATCCTTACTAATGGGGAAGCAGTAGTAATGGACTTCTTAGGGGCAGCAGAGCTAAGGCTGATCCAGAATCCATACTAAGTTCAGCACCAATATAATGAGCCCCTGGGAGCAGGGGGCCACTAGGTTGCCTAAGGAGAAACAAATGTTTTCCATATCAGAAAGAAAAAGAGTCAAAGGTTCCATATAGATCAGCAGCAGATTGGCCCTATGAATGGCACTCAACTTCCAGCTTAGATGAGACAAGAAGACTCAATCATATTAACAATAAATTGCATTGCTATATTTTGTATTTACCTTCTCTACAAGCTTCATTGTATCTTTCCTCCATTCCCTTCCAAAGAGCCATCCCTTACAATAAAGTTTTTTTTTGTTTGTTTTTGTTTTTGTTTTAATGAGGAAAAAGTTCAGGAAAACTTACTGGACAATTATGATTCTCACCTCTGCTGAGAAAGACAGAAGAAGTAGGAGTCTTTTCATGTCTCTGCTTTAAGACCAACCTTGATCATTAAAATTTCAAAGCCTTCATTGCCATATTTTGGTGTTATCTTTTCCATTTTCATTATGTATATTGTTTTTCTGATTGTACTGTTAACTTTTCATCAGTTCACATCAGTCTTCCTGTGCTTCTCTCTTCATCATGTATATTACTTAACGGGACAGTAACATTCCATTACATTCATGTACTTGTTCAACTATTCTCCAATTGGCTATTTTGTTTCTAGTTCTTTGCTACCACATAAAGTGATGCTAGCAACATTGGGGTGTGTATGGAACCTCGCTTTCTGTCATCAATCACCTTGCAGTATGCTACATATAGATATGATATAATATAATTTTATATATAATATAAAATAATATTATATGATATAACATAATATAATATAATTTTATATGTAATATAATATAAGATCAACAGTTAACAGGCAACATGCAAAAGTTGAATTCTTGATTCAATTCAGTAAACATTTAGGCACCCCTGGTGGGTTATTTCTCAGGAGTACTTTTTAAAAATTACATTAAAATTTTTATTGATGGCTTTTCTTTTTCTCTAGTAATTATTTCCAGATACAAGTGCAACAGAGCCCATGCAAAGCTGCCCTGCCTGCCGTCTGGGTACATGTGCCCACTCAGCGTTCAGGATCTGATGGGAGGAAACTCCTTGGCTGTTTCCAACCACATGTGACTCAATGTTGAAGGATTTGGTTGGTTTGGGGATGATAAAGTCATCCCATTAACAGTGACTGAGCAGGAAGAGATGATGCTCAATTGATCTTTTAAAAGAGAGTGTCTTATCCCTGTTATACTCTTCCTTTGACCCTTGAGGGGGCCTGAGAAGGGTGGGTAAGAATGGCCCCTTTCCATTCTATCAACTATTGACTGATCCTATGTGGTGGCAATAGCATCAGAGCTCAGAAAGGCAACCCTGAGCCTGTCTCTTTGACTTTATGTTGTCTTACCTACTTCTAGATTAGCTTATACAGGCTTGGGGGACAACCTTGTGAGGTATAAGGGCCCAGGAATTAATACATGTTCTCATTTGGTGCTACCTGGAATTTGAAAGGAGAGCTGGGCAACCTTGGAGAAGATGAAAACTTACCTGAGACTTTTCCTTTTAGAGAGTACAACAAATGAGGATTGTGGAAAAAGAAGCAGGGGATCTCTCCCCTCTGGAGACACAGTTCGGAGACAATCAGGGTTAAATGACTAGTCCAGGCCCACACAGCTAGAAAGTATTTAGTCGGATTTGAACAGGTCCTCCTGATTCTGGGACCAATGCTCTATCCAGCCTATCTATGATGTAAGAGGAAATTCCCAAACATGGAAGTTCGCTAGATGAGTAAAATCACAGATCAAATCCCTCTCCATATCCCCTATCCTTGAATTCTTTTAATGTTTTTGCTGTTGTTTTTATTTATGTTACTGTAATCGTCGTGTGTCTTGCTCTCTGGATTCTGCTTACTTTACTCTGCATCAGTTCATATACATCTTCCCAGATTTCCCTGAATTCCTCATTTTAATTTTTTTTTTCTTTTCTGACAGCAAAACATCCTTTTATGTTCACAATCCTATACCACGATCTGAAATGCTCCCTTTTGTGATCCATCCCTGAGTGTGAAGGGGCACGTCAGTTCTCTGAAAGCCCCCATAGCTGTGAATATGAAGGAATTGTAAATCAGCCGTGCAGATGTTGCTTGTGGATCAGGAATGAAGTAAATTGGAGGCAAGAGGGAAGAAGAGAGAGGTCAGAGAATACAACTACCTCTCAGTCTCCTTGTATCATTAACATCCTCTTACATGAAGGGATCTGTTCTGCTCGTCACAATTAGATCCCCAGCAGCCACTAGCAGGTGACTCCCATAACACCCTTTAATGGGGTTTTGGGCTCCCAACCCTTAGCTGGTGATCAATGGACTCACAAGCTTTAGTGACAGTATATAGTATATAGCATATTATAAAATGGTGGACATGAAATTAGAAAAAGCTGAATAAGTATTAAGATCCTGGGCAAAGCATTTAAAAGCTCTGGATCTTAGTTACTTCCTCTGCAAAGCGAGGTGGTTGTTCTCTATGACCTCTCAGTTCTTTTCTAGCTTTAATTCTATAATCTTATGATTCCCTAGGGCATTCACCTAATTATGCCAAACCCAGACCCTGAAAAGGAAGGCCAGCTTGTCTTCTGCAGGAAGACAACTGATGCACATTGCCATTTTTATCTTCCCTGCTCTATAGAATATAGGCTTTATCAAGAGAGTGGCTGGGCCATGTGAATGTATTATCTCTCCTGGTTGCCTTCTTACTGATACACAGTGCAAGAAAGGCTGATTTGGGTTAATATAATTCACCAGTGACTCACTGCCTGGATAGGACATATGATGGATCATTAAGCTGTCTTGGAACTTGTTTCAGGCCCACACCCAAAGATGAAAGCTCTCAATTTGTTTATCTGTGCTCCAACAATAGGCCCACTATTCTCTCTTACCACAACTCGGCTCCACAATCATTCTTCTCATGTCTTTTAGCCACCTACTGAAAATCTGTCTGTAAAATGCAACAAATCCAACACGCTTCCACCCAATCCTCTACCAAGAGGATTACTTGCACATCATGTCCTTTCTTTTTATGACTTGAACAGTTCCCTTTTGACTAATTCAACTTTGTTCATCTTCAACTTCATTTTCCAGGATCCCTTTTACCTTCTCTGGATTTCAGTTTCCTCATCTGTCCAATAAAAGCATTAATGTTAATGAACTTCCTTCCAGCTCTTAACATATGACCATCATCATAAGAGAATGTTTAAAGAGCAAAATGATGGAGAATCCACCCCATCTCTGTCTTCTATGAATTTTAAGAAAGGCAAGGGCAGTACAACTCAGACAGTATTTTGCAGGATTTCCATGACTGACCTAGATAATCATCATAACAGCTAAAGCAGGATGGAAGAGCAAAGAGTACAAGTTCTAGAGTCAGGGGACCTATGTTTGAATCCCACCTTTGACATCACCAGTGTGACATTCGGTAAATCACTTCATATCTCTCAGTTTCCTTAGCTATAAAGTTAAACAGTTGGACTAGAGGGTCTTTAAGATATTTTCCAACTCTCTAAATTTATATGATCCATGAGATGTCAAAATCCTCCAGCCCATCTTGCACTAAGACTTAACTCTTTGAACTTAGTAAGGCTGGTTTTGGGAAGATAGACACATAGTCTATCACTTGGACCACACTCAGATATTCCCAATATGGTAGGTCCTTCCAGAACTTGTGCCATGAAGACATCACCTTCAAAATCCAGGCTGCAGTAATGCATTGGAATAGAGCTTAAGTGGAGGATGTAAAAGCACTGTTTAAAGCGGCAACAGGGTATGGCAGAGGTAAAGGATATGAATTTGAATCTTGGTTCTGCCATTGGATTCTTGCCCAGCTTTGGGCAGGTTAGTTCCCTGTGTCTCAGTTTTCTCATCTGTCAAATTAGGAAGTTGGTCTGGATGACCTCTAAGGGTCCTTAAAGAGCTACATTTATGATCTTCAGTACTATCAAGAAATATTTATAAAGTAAAACTCGTGCTAATAGATACCGTCTCTGACTTATTTGCATTTTAAAATAGAAAGGACATGGGAGTGGAATCAGAAGATCTGGTTTAGAATATGGGCTCAGCCACCTAAACTGTATTCTTGGCACTCACTTGATCTCTCAGAATCTAATTCCTGGTCTTTAAAAATGAGAGTTTCACTAGATAATCTCCAGGGTTCCTTCCAACTGTCAGTCTCTGATCTGCATCCTAACATACCTCAAATGGCAAAGACTTAGTTTCTTGTTTGATTCCTAAAAGACAGATTTCCCTCTTTTTCTCAGTCTCTTTCTTTTGTCTTTTCTGCTTGCTAGTACAATCTCCCTCTTTGACATGATTCTAACTTTCTGAACTACCAGTCTTTTCCCTAATGGCAAGAGGCAACAGAGTGTAGTGGGGATCATTCTCAGCCAGGAACACTTGGGTTCAAGAGCCACATACATACTGGCTGCCTGACATCGAGCAGGTGCTCAAGAAAAGATTTTTAAGACTATAAGTTGCTACAGAGGATTGATCTGCTTTGGTTGAGGGAGTTTTTTCCCACCAGGGAGTTCCTTCTGCCAGTTAAATCAAAGATCCAGCAATCTATTCTTATTTTGAATTATATGCATAAGTAGAGAATCATGAAAGAAAGCTAGCTCGGTTGTAGCTGTCCAGAAATCTTGTACAAAATGTACAATGTTGTAAGAAATCTTATCATATACATGGTATCATCATGCTGAAGGAGAATCTTTGAGGCTACATTTTATTTTATTAAATCAAATACTTCTTCCTAGTCAATAAACAATGGATACACCTAGGTAGCGTGTTTCATTGAATGCTAGCCTTGGAGGCAGGAACATCAGAGTTAGAATCCTGCATTAGAATTTTTGGCTGTGTGACCCTGCTTGAATAACTTCACTTCTCTGCATCTCAATTTCCTCATCTATAAAATGGGAATAATAATAGCACCTACTTCTTAGCTTTGGTGGGAGGATCAAATAAGGCAACATATGTCAAATGCTTTGCAGATCCTCAAGTGCTATTTAAATGCTAGTTGTGTATGTTAATTTATCTTGTATCCTCTGCATATTTCATTCAAGTGTATGATTATAAAGATGTAGTCTGATTGTTCATATTAATTTAAACCCAAGACAAGGAAAAATTACTGACTGGGGTGTTTGCCATTGTCATGGAGGATTTCTTAGGGAAGGGATCCTAGAGATGGGGAGGTCTCCAGAATCTCCCTTTAGCAAATGACTTTGTGCTGATTGCATTAAGTCTGGGAACATAGCAGAGTCTCCTAAATGAAATTGAGAGTGACTCAGAAGAGATCAGCCTAAGAGTTTTCACATATGAAAACTCAAGAGATGAAGCATTCCTATTGCCTAGTCTAGGATATTCCATTGGATGGTCGTCCCATTGTTCTGGCATATATTAGAAAGACAATACAATGGACAATGGACTACTTCTAGAAAAGGAAGAGAGAGAATGGAGTTTGCATTTGTGAAACAAGTGTCTCTCTAAGGAACTTCCCACTTTTTCAAACACCTGTAATCTTCCAAGGATGCTATGTGGTTATGAAATGGGGTACAACACAATCTCCAAAGCATTAAAATAATGGCTCCAAGGGCAATGGAGAGACTATAGTGGGTATAAATTAGGATAGCATATACCAACTGCAATATGCACATAAGAAGTGACATTAAAAGATTACCAAAATGATACATGATTGGAAAAGAGTTCAATCACATAGCAAGAACAAGGAATGGATAGGCTATGTGTTGGCCTCATACTTATGCAACTATTGAAAGAGGAAAGCAGGGTGTAAAACAAAAAGAACATTGACTCTGGAGCCAGAGAGCTTGGGTTCAGATACCAGCTTCTGATGCTTAATAATTGTGTGATCTTTGATAATCAGCTAGTATTTGTAAAGCACCTATTAAGTGCCAAGGTGAATGCTAAGTTTTGGGGATACAAAGAAAGATAAACTACAGTCCTTGCTTTCACAGTGGAATGGAGGAGACAATATAGAAAGAATTATGCACAAACAAGATATACATGAGATAAATCAGGGGTAATTTCAGAAGAAAGGCACTTAAGTGAAGGAGGGCTAGAAAAAATTATAGAGTAAGTCTTTAGGAAGGAGGTAGAGGATGCTAGGAAATGGGACAACCAGTGAACATGTACCAAGTCAGGAGATGGAGTTGTGGGTGGGGAAGAAGATAATAAAAACTTGAGCCACAGATATGACAGTGTCAAAAAAAAGAAGGGAATGTATGAGAAATAAAATATGAAGGTAGAAGTGACAGGACTTGACCACTGATCATATGAGATGGGGGGAGAGAGAAGTGAATGTTGTAAGCCTGGGTGCCTAGATTGTGATCTTGGGTGACTGACAGGGTAATAAGACCTTCAAAAATAATAGAGAAATGGGGAAGAGGGGAGGGATTGGGGGAAAGGTAATGACTTCCATTTTAGACACATTGAGTTTGACATGCCTACAGGAAATCTATTTTGAGATGTCTAAAAGCATTTGGAGATATGAGACTGGAGGTCATGACAGAGTGGATCTCAGCATAGAGATGATAAACTGAAGTCATGGGGAACTAATGAGATCACCAGTAGTGTAGAGGCAAAGAAAAGGGGGTCCAGGTTAGAGCTTTGGGGGACCCTAACAATCATCCAACATGTCATAGATGAAAATCCAGCAAGTAAAACAGAGGAGTGGTCAACCAAAAAGGAGGAGAACCAGAAGAGTGTCAGAAAAATCCAGAGAGGAGACAGCATCAGGGGAAGAGGGTACAAGAGGGGATTTGGGAGAAGAAGATGGGAATTGGCTTACCAAGGAATCAAGGGAACACAGCATGGCCAGTACAGGGGTGAGGGATATGAGAAAGCACTGAAAGGTGGAAGGATTGGAAATCCCAGTGGGGACAAAGAACAAGGTTAAGGAGAGGTGGAACAACAGATCAGGGTCAAATAAGGGAATTTCAGAGTTCACGAACATGGACGTATCATATGTATGGATGATGGCAGGGTCTCTGTGGGTAATTGATGCAGTGGAGGAGCAGGCCAGGGGAAATGAGTAAATTGAGGAATTGGAAGGTTAAATGTAAAATGAAGTAGTTAGACCAAGACTTCTGGGATTCCTCTAGTTTCTGCAGGTGCGTTCTTATGAGCCTAGAACCCATCTGGGATGACTAGGTGACCACCAGGCTTTTTTTTTTTAAACCTTTCCCTCTTATTCCCTCCTCTAATCTCCAAGTCCTGAATCCACACTGGAGCTTCCCTAACCTTTTGCCTTTCCCCTTGGCCACGTCCTCCTGCCTCAGGTCATCCTAGAACCTCTCCAAGCAGCTAGATGTAGTCAAGGGACGTCACCAAGGGTGCCTTCTTCCCTATGGCTTTGCCCCAACTGTTTGACTACTCACAGAGGTTGGATGAGATGGGATAGCACTTCAGTTCTTTCTGATGAGACTCTTCCCTATCTCTGAATCCTAAACTTGTCCAGCCTTGGCCATGTTCTAGGTGACTCTGCCCTGAGGTCCCCTGACCACTATAAGCCTAAAGTTTTTCTTCTATGGCTGATACCGCTGGAACTTCTCAATGAAAATAAGTTACAAAACACTTTATCCTCTAGGGCAGGTCATCCATAACACTGCTTACCCTTAACACTCTTGGTCTTCCCATCTGACTGCCATCTTTCTTTTACATGTTTTCTCTTCCAATTAAATTTTGAGCTTTTTGAGTGCAGGGACCACCCCATAGTTTCTCTCCACATCCCCGGGGCTCGACCACATAGATGTGTGTGTGTTACAAAAACATATTTGATATTCAGTTGTATTCAATTCTTTGTGATCCCACAGACCAGTGAAATCACTTAATATTTTCTTCTTCCATTTATCCACACTCATTGCCCAGGCCCCTTTGGAGTTTTATATATATATGCATATATATATATATATATATATAAATATATATATATATATATAAGAGTTCACAGATTAGAGTCACATAGGAGGTACCACTGGAAGAAGGACTAAGCATTTAATATATTCTTATATGTATTGTATAATATATTACTATATAAATATAATAATACTATAATATATAAATATGTGAAATGTAACATGATATAATATAATCAACATATGTTGATATAATATTAATACTATAATATAAAAACAAACATTTAATATAATATAATAATAAGCACCTACTATGTGCCAGGCCCTGTGCTAAGTAAGCATCCTCACAACAAGCCTGTGAGGAAAGTGCTATTACGATCATTCCCTTTTTACAGTTAAGGAAACTGAGGCACACTGAGGTTAAGGTTTAAGGGCTCCTCCACATCTCAAAACTATCAAAGTCAGAGGACCTGGGCTCAATTATCAACTCTGACATTTACTCTCTTTAGCAAGTCATTTGATTATTCTGGGCCTTAATGTCCCCATTTGTAAAATAGGGGCGTTGGACTAAACAGCTCCTTCTAGTTCTCCGTTTACCAGGAATAGTAAAACTTCCTGATTCCCTTCCAATTCCCTTTTGTAGCTAATTTCCTTGAATGTGAGGAGATTATTCTAATTTTCTAAATTCTAATTTTCCCAAAGGAAAACTTCATACTTTCTCATGTTCAATAATCCCTTTGGAAACTTGGCTTATGTGTCCTTGCCTTATTTTATTCTTCCTGCACCTGGCTCACTCTTCTTACAACAAATCTTTTCTCTGTGGCTGATGCCACAGAAACTTCTCAATGAAAATAAGCTACAAAACACTTTATTTTATCTGCCTCATAAATATACTGTAATGTTTATGTAGCAAGTAACTTGCCCTGGCTTTCCTGGGGACTAGAACCATTAAGAAAGATACAGCTGTAGCCTTTTGGTTATCTGCCTGCCTTCACAGTGCACCAGGTTGGGTTGGATCCAACAAAAACTGGAGTTCCACAACCAATCCTGGGACCATTGCCTCCTTGGCACACACTCAAGGAGTGTCTGGATTTTTAACCACAGAAACACAGAATCCTAAAGGCCCCAGGTCATCCAGCACAACCTGTATTTGAAGAAGGAACCCCCCTCTACCCACCACACTTTTAACAACATTGCAGAATAGAGACCATCCCCGCCTTGGCTTGGAGGTATCCAAGGGCTGAGAATCCATCTTCTCGAGAGGCAGCCCATTCCATTTTTGGAAAGGTTGGGATCCAGCCTGAATTTGCCTCTTTCCAGATTCCATGTAACTCCTAGTCCAGTCCTCTGCAGCCAAGCAGAATGAGTCTAATTAATTCCTTTTTCTCACGGCAATCCCTCAAATACTTGAACATTGCTAACGTGTCCCTTCGTAAT
Source organism: Sminthopsis crassicaudata (assembly GCF_048593235.1). Classification (NCBI taxonomy): domain Eukaryota; kingdom Metazoa; phylum Chordata; class Mammalia; order Dasyuromorphia; family Dasyuridae; genus Sminthopsis; species Sminthopsis crassicaudata. The sequence continues at coordinate 355,727,375 of NC_133620.1, forward strand.
TTTCTTCAAATTAAACATTCCCTGTCCATTCAACCAATCCTCATATGGCATTTTTATCAGAGCAACTTGACTGTCTGAAGACCTTTATCTCTCCCTGTGAAAGTTTTCTACCCCATCAAAGAAATAAAGGTTCACTTCCATTTAATCAAGTCTACATTCCCCCAAAAAACACCTCACCCCAATTTGACTCATAGGATCATGGAATAATAAGAAATCTTCTGTTTGCCCTTTAAAATTCCTTCTAACTTAGTCCCTTCTTACATTTCTAATCGTCTTAAAACCTGACAGCCCAGGCTCAGTGTACTCTTCAGCATAGTAAACCTGGTGGTGGTCTTGCTGTTCCTTACAAAGACCCTCCAATTTATCTGTGTTAATAAGTATTTCCACATTAGACTGTAAGCTCCTTTGAGACAGGGACCATCTTTTGCCTGTCTCTTTGTATCTTGGCACATATTTATTGTTGTTGCTGTTTAATTGCTTAGTTGTACCTGACTTTTTGTGACCCCCATTTGGGATTTTCTTGGCAAAGATCCTGGAGTAGTTTGCCATTTCCTTCTCCAACTCATTTTACAGTAATGATCACACAGCCCAGTAATACCTGAGGCTGGATTTGAACCCAGAGCCTCCTGGCACTCTATCGACTGGGCCACACAGTGAGCAGGTAAGATCTTGATGATCTGGCTTAATAGATTTTGAGCTTAATGGAACTCAAAGGCAAGTGTAGTTCACCCCCCTCATTTCACAAAGGAAGAAATAGCATCTCAGAAAGACTTGCCTGAGATCACCTAGATAGGAAGCAGAAAAGGTCAGATTCAGACCCAGGGTCTCAGACTCCCTCTTTTTAAATTTTTTTAATTTTTTTTACCATATTATATTGTTAATGACCTAAGTGTAGCTGCAGATAATGTCTTTTTAGCTGTTTACCTCTTTACCCTTCAGTCTACCAGTCTTTCACAACATCAGTACAGGAGTGAAATTCATCCTCTCCACTCAGGTTTGCCTTTTCCTGTGACCAGCTTGTCACTCAGGAAGCTTCCTTCATAATCCCTGAACCAGGCAAGACCCTGGACAACCTGCAGGGAAGATTTCCTATCTCTTGTTCTTAGGGAAGGAAAAAAATATTCTAGAGAAATAAGACAGAGTGGGGTGGGGAGGAGACTAAAATACATGCATTAATAAGGCCTGAGAGGGGGAGAATTGTCAATCAGTCCCCTGTACCAGTTTCTTATGTTCAGAAAAAGAAGGAAAAAAAACTAGATCAGCAGAAGCCAGAGGCTACATTTAAAAACAGTACTGCTGAGCTTGGTAGTAAGAGCTACTTTTTTTCCTAAGGCCTTTGGAACATTTAATAGAATCTGTGCACCTAATCTATGCACATTCAGGGGACTCTGGATAAGTACCTAGTTTGGGGGAATGTGAATAATACTGGATTTGGATTCTGAAGAACTGTTTAAATCTTGGTTCTGCTACTTGGGGCCTGTGTGTCTTAGGGCAAATCATTTAACCCTTCCAAGCTTTTAATTCCTTATCTGTAAAGTGGGGATCATAATAACTGATCAACCTCAGTGGGTGATTGTGAGAACTAAATGAAGTTTAGAAAGCATTTGATAAAGAGATGTGTAACCTAAGCTACTACTATTACTACTACTACTGACTTAACATTTGTGTGTGTGTGTGTGTGTGTGTGTGTGTGTTATAATTTCCTTTGGCTGAAATCTTTGAGCCCTTTCTGTTTTTAAATGCAAAACATAAAATACATAAAATTACCAAGTAAATCAATTCTCTTGAAATATAATTACCAAAATATTATCAAAAGTAAAGTTATAGAATTTATCTTAAGAACTGCTGGGATAAAGTTTATACCAGGGAATGGATTATACTGTAAAAATGAAAAGTATCAAAGATTTTGGGTTTTTTTAAATAGTAAAGAGCTAAGAAGGAGATATTCTATCTAAGTGGTGATGGATATTGAAGGAAGATTGGGAAGAATATGAGAATAGTTTATCTCTGTAACTTTTTTTCTCCTTGATTGAAAATGCTTGCAGAAGCTGACTTCATATGCTGCTGCAAGGGGAAGTACTAGACTGGGAAGACAGGGGGAACATGGAGAGGTCTCCAGAATATTGCCACATCAGCTGGTTTGGGGTACCAGTTGCCCCAGTTTCTAAATCTCCCCTGGACTGAGAAATCCTTGGCCATTATGGAGAGGATACATTTAGTTATGGGTCGTTTCTTCCAGGGAGGGTTACATGGAAGAATCTTTAATGAATGAAATATGGAATATGGGAGCTGTGGTCCCATTCACACAGTGAATGATTCAGATCCTTCCCATCTAGGGTCCTGTCTGTACTAATTGGAAAGACTTTGCTGTCCCAACTTCCTTGCATTCAAATCGATCATTCATTGCTGTTTCTTCTTTTCATTAACTCTAATTTGGACCTGGGTGGATCAACATTTGCCTCTCTTGCAGGATATAATTAGGCTTATAAATGGTATTAAGTGGTGACTTGGGGTAACTGGTAGCTGAAGCTTCATCTGCTATAATGAATCCACCAGGTCTCCTTTAATGAGCTCACTAGACAATTCTCATGTAGGTGGAGTCCCCTATTCATCCTCCACAGTTCTTGGGGGCTCAAACATTTAGAACTTGGATGTCACCTAGTCAAATTGCCTCATTTTAAATATGAAGGAAATGAGGTGACTAATTGGAGGACAAAATAAGGGTGTGAATCTAGGTCCTCTGACTCCAAATCCAGCATTATTTCTGTGATACTGCATTGCTGAAGGCTGAGAACTTGGGAGAACCCCAGGATTTCCTGTCTTTGGTCGATCAAAAGTTGTTTGACTTTTATCTTCATACACATCATGCTGCCTGAACTTTTAGCCTCAGGAACTTTTTGATAACATACTCTAAGTCTTTGAAACATTCTATTTCCTCTATGGAGCCTTTTCAGAGTGAGAAGGTAAACAGGCTACTTCTCCCTGCTCACCCCAAGTGAACATGGACTCCTCTGGCTACTTTCTCCTGCAATTTCCTGACCATTTTGTAATAATTCTCCTCCTCTGTCAGTAAATATCCCTGATCAATATGTGGCTGCACTGTAGCACTCCCTATTCTGTTTGCAGGTAAATAGCTTGGACCAAGTGCAGAAGTGGGAGAGATCACTTCCACTGAGAGGAGTTGGGCTTCCTATTTGAACCCTCAGGGGGCCACTAGGTCCCAGGGACAGTTTTAATTTTTGTAAATTTAGTGAGCCCCCCCACAAAGGGAAGCCTAAAAAGGTACTCAATGTCTAATATGAATTAAGTTCAAAACTGTTAATTAACAGAATGATTTAAAAACAAGATTTATTAACTTATAACCACTGTTAAAATCTACTGGGTAGTTGATATGCAAAGTCCACCAAAACATAAAGTTGCCTGTAGGATTGCTGATTAGGCATTTTACATTTTATCTCAGTTCTACATTACTGTATTTCAGACACAAATCTCTGCTAAACTTTTGATTTAATTGTGTATGTATCTGCCACAACTAACAACTTTTCTCATTGGATCCAGGACCTTTGAACCATCCATGCTCACATACTGAATATATCAACCTAGAAAACCAGGATCAGTCTCCTATTGAGGAAAAAATCAATGAATGGATGAAAAGCATTTGTAAAGAGTTTACTGTATTCAGAGCTCTGGGATTACAAACCGAAAAGGTGAAACAGACCCTGCCCTCAAGGAGCTCACATTCTAGAGGAAATACATCTGGAAAATTTCAGTAGTAAATCAGATATAAAGAAAGACCCTGTGGTACTTGGGGAAATATGGCAAAATAAAAAGTAGTGTGTCTTCTTTAAAGCAATATCAGGTTCTATTATTAAACCATTTTATAATGTTAAGGACTTTAATGGAGGCAACTTTCTATTCTAGGTCTTAAATGCTGTTATAGCAACATCCACAGGAGTAGTTTCTAGATTGCATCTCTATGGAATTGCTTCCCAAGATGGCGCTTTAAGAACTAGGGGCTGGTATGCAAGGAACACTAGAATTCCCAAGGCTTTTAGGCTATCTTCACTGGAATCTAAGAGGAATCTAATAGTTAAGTTGGTATCTGTGCAAAAGTATTTGTAGCAGCCCTTTTTGTAGTGGCAAGGAACTGGAAACTGGGTGGATGCCCATCATTTGGAGAATGGCTGAATAGGTTATATTATTGTTCTATAAGAAATGATCAGTAGGCTGATTTCAGAAAGGCCTGATGAGACTTACTTGAACTGTTATTAAGTGAAGTGATTAGAACCAAGAGAACCTTTACATAGCCAACAACAAAATTATATGAAGATCAACTGTGATGGATTTGGCTCTCTTCAACAATGAGATGATTCAAGGCAAGTCCAAAAGACTTGTGATGGAAAGAGCCATTCACAACTAAAGAAAGAACTCTGGAGACCGTATGTGGATCACAGCATAGTATTTCCACCTTTTTTTGTTATTATTGTTGTTTGCTTGCTTGTTTTTTTTTTCCTCATTTTTTTTTCTTTTTGATCTGATTCTTCTTGTGCAGCGTAATAAATGTGGAAATATATTTAGAAAAACTGTACATGTTTAACCTGTATTGGATCACTTGCTCCCTAGGAGAATAAGAGGTGGGGAGGGAGGGAAGGAAAAATATGGAATACAAGTTTTTGTAAGGATGAATGTTGAAAACTATCTTTGCATATATTTTGAAAAATAAAAAGCTATTATTTAAAAAAAAAAAGAAAAACAGGTCATAAACACCACTTAAGAATTCTTGCAAATTGCATATTAACTTAGAAGGCAACATATTAATATTGTGTCTTATTTTTTAAATTTATTAAATGTTCATTTTAATATTTTAAAAATAATTGAAGTGGTGGTGGTTGTTTTATTTGTCTGGTACATATTATACCTTTTGTCTTTCAGGGTGCTTTACTGCCTACTATATAGTAGTCAAGATTTCTGGGAGCCCAAGGGCTTGTCTGCCTGCTTGAATCCAAAAGGGGAGTCATGGGTGGGGGTGGAGAGAAAAAAACGACAACAAAAAACAGAAGAGTGCATTACTTGCCAGTTCCTTTGAGGAATCACAACCAGGAGCATCAACCAGAAGTTTTTGTCCTTCTAATGCCAGAGTTCTTCATCTGAGGTCTGTGAACTTTTGATAACTGAATTTTGATAGAATTAGTTTCCTTTGTAATCGGATGGATCTTATTTTATGCATTTAAAAATACTATTCTGAGAAGGGATCCAAAGGTTTCACTGGACTGCCAAAGGGTATTCGTGACACAGAAAAGCTTTAATTGATACAGCACCTTCGCTCCCCCCCAGCCACTATGATGGGATAGGGTTTATCACATCCTACTAAAATGCTGAGTTCTTTCAGCACTGGGCCACCACATGGCTGGAGAGAGCCAGGACATTCATCATCCCAAAGGCCCAAGCCATGAGTCACCACCTCCATGGAGTCCCAGAAATTTCCGGGGGAGCTCTGGGTGCATATTCCCTCAAGTGGCCCCCAGAGGCCAATTCAGTGTCTGCTTCTCTGACATTAAAAAAAAAAAAAAACTTTTCCATTTGTGTTTTGAGTTAATGTTTCCATTCTACTCTTTGTATATCCCAGGAAGGCCTGTTTAACTACCTCCTCCCTTTCCAATTTCAGAAATTCTGTTTATCCTTCAATATCCCATTCAAAGGCCACTTCCTCCAGGAAGCCTTCTCATTTCTCCTAATTAGAATGATCTTTTTTCCTTCTAACATTCCCATAATGCTTTATTTTCTCTTGACTTAAGCATTTTCTTTCATTCGTGTGAGTTTAACTCATATCAAATATAGAAATGACTTTAGTACTCCATGTAATGTAGATGCTTTTTGAGAAAATGTTCATAGAGGCCTTGTAGGAGGCTCTATCTTAATTAGATGGCTAACCACTTTGTCAGTCTTGTATTTTTCTGCTAGAATTACTAGACTGTAATTTCCAGCAAGGGCAGAGACCAGACCCAGCAGAGCTCTGTACAGAGTCAGCCCTAAATATAAGCTTGTTAAATAGAATTGTGTCTTTCTTCAGTTGCAAGGTCTCATGAGTAAGGATGTGTACATATCTAAGTATTTTTCTCCTTAAGTACCCCCAATTTAAATACTTCCTTAGATATTTACAGAGTTGCTTCAGGCAACATTACTATGTCAATGTTATTACATGTCAATGGAGACATGAATCAGGAGATCTGAGACCTTATCTCAGCAGAGCTCCCAATTTGCTGGGTGACCTTATACAAGTCACTCCCCCCACCTCCAACATCCCTTCCACTGTTAAACAAGAGTTTTGGATTAGAGTTAAGAGTTCTTGTCCTGGGATCTGTGAATTTTTTATCACAGTATTTTAAAAAATATTTTAATGATTGTATTTCTATACTATCAGTTTCCTTTGTATGTTATTTTATGCTGTTAAAAAAATTATTCTAAAAAAGAAGGGTCCCCCAACAGTGAGGAGGATGTGGCTGAATCCTGGCTGGAAAAAGTAGAGAGATCTCCCTCTGTTCCATAGGAGAGAGAGGGAGAGACATTGTAGCCATCAAGTGTTAGACTGGACTCTCAAGGCCCACTGGCCCTGGTGTCTCTCATTCCCCTGAAACCTTGCTCAGGGGGCAGCTTTTTCTGCTGTCACTATTTCCTCACATCTTGCCAGTCGAGATATTTTTAGAGACCTTGTAAATATAGGCTGCCAAGAGGCCCTGTGGCACGGTGGATAGGGAACAGGCCTTGAATCCAGTGCTATCCTGACAGAAATGGCCGTGTGACTCTAAGTAAACTACTGGGTTTCTCTGTGTTTTAGGCAATTGTCTAAGATCATAAATTGCAGAAAAGGTGCTGACCCAGGCTGGTAGAGGGAGTTTCCTTACCAGGAAGTTCCCTGTATAAAAATCACAGGCCTTAGTCCTGATCTCTTGTAAACATAAATTTCTTGAGAAACCAGAGGGTTTATTTTTTGTCTTTTTCTTCCCAGAATCCAGCACAGTGTCTGGCATGTAGGAGATATTTAATAAATGTTGGTTGGCATGTAATAGGTATTTAATAAATGCTTGTTGATTGATTGATTGGTAGATAAATGCTAAATTCCAGACTTCCATCTCATCAGACAAACCTGTCCTGGAGACTTTAAAACATTCCTGGGGGTGAGATGAAAAACCAGGCCCATCCCCTTGGCTCTAGAAAACACCAGAGTAGCAGGTGGTAAAATCAAAGGTGACTGATAAATTGATTGATTGCTAAATGTATATCTCTACCCACAGACACCATAACTGCCCCAGCCTGAATGGTAAAGTAGGGCAGGAGAAGAAAGCAAAACTGGGGAGCCCTAATCCCAAAGAGGAGCTCAGCTGGTGCTTCCTTGTTTTGTTTTTGGGGTGGTTTTTTTCTTGTTTTGTTTTGTGTTTTTTTTTTCTGTGCATAGCAGAGAATCGGTTTAAAAATGCTGCCACAGGATGGTGAGAACCAGCAAAAGGGAAATAATTATAGCATTTCAGCCTACACTGTGTCTGCTTAAACTCAGGTATAAATAGATCCTTAAACCCTCCCCTATTCAGTTCAACTCCTTCTAATCTCAACCAGCAGCAATGTCTTGGAGGGGGGTAAGGGGGATTTTTTTTTTTTTTGAAAATGGAGCAGAGCCACATGTCTATCCCTCCTCCTTCCTCCTCCTTCAGGCAAGCACCTACCCAATTATCTGGGCAGAAAAGAAATAAATGCATGAGCTGATAATTCGCAGAATAAAGGGCTCCATTCAAAATACCAAATCATGTCCCCCTTCTAAGTCAAGTTGGACAGTCATTATGGGGTTGCCAGACAAACACTTTCGCTAGTGCCCAGGTGGCAAAAGGCAAGTAGAAACCAGACGTATAGTCTCCAAAAGCGATCACCAAGCTGAGGGCTTCAAAGTCTCAGCTGATACAGCCAAGCTGGAAAACCTGCTCCGTGGCAACCTGGAAAAGGCCCCTTGATCCTGTGAGGGCACATCGAGAATTTCTGGTTGAACCAGAACACCAGTGGAGTCCCCTGGGGTGAGCGTCTTGTTAGCCCCATGCCAGCTCAAGGAGTCTCACCCCAGCCCTGGTCAGGGTGGGTGCCTGCTTGCTCCCACAGTCCAGGGCCAGAGAGGCCAGGAAAATCCCTGAGAGTCTGCAAAGATGGAGAGATTTATTCCTTTACCACAACTAGGAGGAAAGAAGAAACTCCCTTTGATTGGAGAGATTTTAGTATGCAAAGTAAAATTGTTTTGGGAGGGGAAAAAAAGGCCTAGGGAAGGAACACAACCACAGCACCATCTACTGTTCCCACAGTCCCAGAAAAAGGGAAAGGTTTCTTCTGAAAGTGGGAATTTTAGAACTGGATTGTTAGAACTAGAGTGTTAGAACATAATCAGAATATAGAACATGGCATAAACAAAATGTGCCTCTCCACTGAGTCCTTGGTTTAGTGTGATATGGATTTGGAAATTAGAAGGAAGCTTGGAGTTTCATTGAATCCAATGTCTTCATTTTTCAGATGGGTAAACTGAGATTTATAAATGTGAAATGACCTACCCAGGTCACACAAATACCATAAGTTCTGAGGTCCCTTTCACCTGACATTCAGCGCTCTGAGGTCCTTCTAGTTCTAACGTTCTATGTTCTAATGTTCTATGTTCTGAGGTCCATTCCACCTGACATTCAGCGCTCTGAGGTCCTTCTAGTTCTAATGTTCTATGTTCTGAGGTCCATTCCACCTGACATTCAGCGCTCTGAGGTCCTTCTAGTTCTAATGTTCTATGTTCTGAGGTCCATTCCACCTGACATTCAGCGCTCTGAGGTCCTTCTAGTTCTAATGTTCTATGTTCTGAGGTCCATTCCACCTGACATTCAGCGCTCTGAGGTCCTTCTAGTTCTAACGTTCTCTGTTCTAATGTTCTATGTTCTGAGGTCCATTCCACCTGACATTCAGCGCTCTGAGGTCCTTCTAGTTCTAACGTTCTCTGTTCTAATGTTCTATGTTCTGAGGTCCATTCCACCTGACATTCAGCGCTCTGAGGTCCTTCTAGTTCTAACGTTCTCTGTTCTAATGTTCTATGTTCTGAGGTCCATTCCACCTGACATTCAGCACTCTGAGGTCCTTCTAGTTCTAACGTTCTCTGTTCTAATGTTCTATGTTCTGAGGTCCATTCCACCTGACATTCAGCGCTCTGAGGTCCTTCTAGTTCTAACGTTCTCTGTTCTAATGTTCTATGTTCTGAGGTCCATTCCACCTGACATTCAGCGCTCTGAGGTCCTTCTAGTTCTAACGTTCTCTGTTCTAATGTTCTATGTTCTGAGGTCCATTCCACCTGACATTCAGCGCTCTGAGGTCCTTCTAGTTCTAACGTTCTCTGTTCTAATGTTCTATGTTCTGAGGTCCATTCCACCTGACATTCAGTGCTCTGAGGTTTTTCCAGCTCTAACATTCTTTATTCTAATGATCTGTGTTTTACAGCAGTCTTTAAACACAGGTCTTCTTGATTCCAAGTCCAGCATCCTAGTCATTGTTCCACCAAACTGCCTCTCCAACTCTGTGCTCCCATTTTACAGTTAAGGAAACTGAGGTCTAATGACTTGCTTAAGGTCATTCAGATAGAAAAAGAAGCAGAACCAAGCTTTGAACCTCCTCTACTCTAAATCCAGTTTCTCCTTTCTCTTGTACATTTCCAAGTAGACTTGAGGCCCTCGGGGAACAAACCAAAAAAGACAGAAGCAAAAATGAGCTCAGGTCCTAGTAGTGGGTCTAGCTTTCTGAACCACAGTTTCCTCGTCTGTAAAATGAGGATAAGAATACTCTTAAAGTTCCTCCTGCATAGGGTTATAGTGAGGAAAGTGTTTTGAAAATATGTCTTAATATATTACTTTAAGATTTACAAATCTTAAAAGTGACACAAACATATAGCCAAGCTGGCCTGAGCAAAGCCAGAGGAATGTGAATTATTTTGAATTTGTAGCACTAACCCAGGTGATCAAAGACACTAACCTTCTGGCCCTCCAATAAGGAAGCATTTCACTTATTCACTAAAATCTCAACCTGGACAATTTCTTGAGTCCCTTTCAATATCAAACAAGCCAGTCTCTTTAACCTGCCTGAGGCAAGGAGAAATTCTGTAGCTCTATTCTGTATTTGGTTTCTTTGCAAAAAGGGGATCCTCGAGTGGTCTCTGCTCACGTTGAGATCTGGGAATGATTCAACTTTGTATGCTCAGTTTTCCCAGAAATTCCCTCGCCATCCCCCTTTCCCTTCTAACCTCCCTTTGCCCTTCCTTCTACAGCTCTAAATCTGTTTGGTCTGTTCTCTGTCTCTAGCCCTCGCCTGTCACCTGCACCTGTTTTCCCCACAGACCTCAAAGTATGGTCAATAAACTGTTTATTCCCACTGGTCTTCAGCTTATCTCTGAACTGTTTGCTGTAGCCCAAGGATACAGAGATAGTTAAACATTCCTTTCTACTTGTCTTAGCCCCTTCACAAACTTTTAAAAAGGGGGATCATTTTTTTCTATGCTTCAGTTTACTACCTATAGATCAAAGAAAATATTCGTTTCTATCCCCCTTTTTGGCGGAACTTCAAACAAAAAAGCTCACTTGGGCTTGGAGCTTGTCATTTTGCTTCTCTGGGTTGAGGGCAGCTAGATGAGGCAATAGAGCAAAGACCTGGAATCAGGAAGATGAATTCGTCTTCAGCCTCAGATACTTACTTGTAAAATGTGTGACCCTGAGGAAGTCACTTGCCCCTGTTTGCCTCAGTTTCCTCATCTGTAAAGTGAGATGGAGAAGGAAATGACAAGAACCCTCCATTATCTTTTACAAGAAAACACCAAATGGGTCACAAAGAATCAGACATGACTGGAGAAGAAAAGGCAGGGGGGACATTCTTTGAGTCAATGACAAAATAGGGGAACAGGGAACAACATTCATTTACTGCCCTCTTTTCTTTTCATGAAAATTGATCCTAGTTAATTGAAAGATAATGCCTGATGATCTCTCCCCATCCCACCCCCATCCAAAATGATAAACTGTGTTAGTTCTTCCAACTCAGAAATGGGATGAGGATTAGGTATAATGGTATAAGGAACTTCCAGATGAGGAGACTCCCTAAGATTAGGCAAGTTGGCATTTTCTCTATAATTTATAAACTTAGAGAATTAGACCTGCACAGAACTACATAGCCAGGCTGTATCAGAGTCGAGACTTGAATCCAGGACTAGATGGCCCTGGAGCCGGCTCTCTATCTACCATGTCACACAGCTTCTCAACTCAGAATCAATAACTGACATATATCATAGATGTACAGATGTATTCCCCCTTCAGTTTCCTTCTTCAGTTCATCTTTTACAGATGAGAAACTGAGGCAGACAGAGTTAAGTGATTTTTTTTTTTTTTTGCCAAGAAAAACCCAAAATGGGGCCATGAAGAGTTATATACAACTGAACAATTCCCCCTGCACAGAACCAGTCCAGTCCTAAATTGTGAATCTCATGGGCTTAGGACAGTCTAAATGAACCTATGCACATTCTGCCCCCTGCCACCCCATCACAGGATTTCCTGTATCACACAGGTATATATGGCTATTGGAGTGTCCAATGTATTTCACATGGTCATTTGTGTATCATTTGCCTGTGTTATGAAAGCAATCTCTGAGGACATTTTAAATTTACAATGTTACCCTGCTGTGGTTATACTTTATTCTTCTTCTTTCATTGTTATTTTTTCATGTATGCACTCTCCTTGATAAAGATCTTTCTGAAAAGGGCCCCAAATTGCGTAATGAGTCCCCAAAATTCTAAGTTTGGCTCTGTTACAAACTGTGTCATTTCCAACAGGACACATCTCTTTTCTGTGATTATTTTCCTAATGGAATAAAATAAAGATAAGATCTACCCTACTTTGGCCTTTGTTGACTTAATTTGTTTATCTGTTTTTAGTATAAATAGAGGAAAGTCTCTTTATTTCAAAATAAAAACCTTTAGCAATAACTTTTGTACTTGAAGGACCAGGATATATATTGCAAATGATTCTTGCCTAGGCTTTTTTTTTTGGTAATATTTTTATAATTGTATTTCAACATATATGGCTTTCTTTATAATCCTATCTAGTAGGCTATATGCATTTAAAAATATTATTCTGAAAAGAAATGCACAGATTTCACTATATTATCCAAAAAGTACTTGATACCAGAAGGATTATAAGATCCCCTGGCTTACACAGAAAAGTGTGTTGCTATTAAAAAGAGATATTTGAAAAGTGCTTTGTAAACTTTAAAGCATTATATTAAAGCTACAATGATGACGATGATAACTCTACAGTTAGTGAAAGAACTTTAAGCTTAGCCATTTTTAAACACCTATTAGATCCCAGACACTGTGCTAGACATTGGGGATACAGGAACAATAATTTTACTCTTAACTCTTTACTCAATAAATGACACATTAGTAGGAATAATAGATAGTTACTAGTTTTTAATCTCACCTTTAATACCCCCAATTTCTAGGAATCTAAACAATTTATTTGGCATTATAACTCATATTTCATATGCTGTTGTAATGTTCAAATCCATTATATATGTTAAGAACTAAATCAGTGTAGCTGTTCACTCTTGTAACAAAAAAAGAAAGAAAAAGAAAGAAAGAAAGAAAGAAAGAAAGAAAGAAAGAAAGAAAGAAAGAAAGAAAGAAAGAAAGAAAGAAAGAAAGAAAGAAAGAAAGAAAGAAAGAAAGAAAGAAACATAGCTTAACAAATGCAGCCTATTTGATAGACAGGTACCACTTTGCTATTAAGCCCTTTGCTAAAGTTCATTTATGAATCAGCTTAGACCTTAGAAGACAATTTCCCATAGAAATTCTGTTACAAAAGGGAGCCACGTTTCCAGGCCAGTTTCCAACAGCCTACTCAAAACTATAATACAATTGATAATCAGGAAATATGCAATGAAATAATAGTTCTTAAAAATTGTGTCGCAACAACGGTGACTAGACAAAATCCACAAATAAAGTTAAGCAAGATTTAGGCACATACTTGATTTCTGGAGCTTAAGGAAAAAGGCAAGTTTTCATGTATAAACTTTGGTGGGGGCAGAACTTACTTATCCCAACTCCCATTCATATTGACAAGTTAGAATGCTGGAACAAGACATTTTCCCCTCACGGTTCTAGAGAGATTCTTGAGAGGTTGAGGAATTTCTTTAATACTGTCAGCTCAAGCCCCAATATCCATCACCAGGTACAGTTAGAATCCCCCCTATATAATTGATGAACCCTGTGATTAGCACTCTGATGTCATTTAACTATTGTTGAGCTGCTTTAGTCAAGTCCAACTTTTTGTGACCCCATCTGAGGTTTTCTTGGCAAAGATATTAGAGTAATTTGACATTTCCTTCTCCAGCTTGTTTTACAGATGAAGAAACTGAGGCAAATAGGATTAAATGAGTTGCCTAGGATTTGAACTCAGGTCCCCCTGACCCACCAAGGAATATTCACGGAAAAGTTACAGCAAGAACAGAAGTACAAGAGCATCCTCTCCACTTCCCCACCCATCTGGGAATACCGTGTCCTCTGTACCATCTCCATCCCTAGGGAGAGTAGGCTCAAATAGAAAATGTTTACTAGAAAGCATTTGCCCATGTAGGTGCGGACTAGAGCTGCTCCCTCTTGCCTGAGGTCAGTGCACTGCTGGTCTGGGTCAAACTAGCAGCCCTTTGCTTCAGTACTGGTACCTTACCTGTTTTTGCTGCAAACTTTGGACTCTTGGTATCTCTCCTGATGTTTTGAAGAGTAAGATGATTGAAAAAAAAAAATAAATATTTTGTGGGTGACAAGGATTCCAGTAATAATTTCCGGAAAATTAGTATAATTTGAAAAATCAGTGTAATTTGTCAATGTGGGATTAAAAGGGCTGAATTTGGAGCTAAGAAGTTTGGATTTTGAGTATTATGTCATCTTTCACTAGCCATAAGATTACAGAGGGATGAGTGGTGACATTTCAAACCCTGTGTCCTAATCTGTAAAACATGGGGTCTAGTGGCTAGAGAACTGGATCAAGAGACAGGAAAACCTATGTTCAAATCTCATACAATTAATAGCTAAGAGACTTTGAAAAAGTCACTTGACCACTGTATGCCTCACTTTCCTCATCTGTAAAATGGGAATAACAATAGCCACTACCCCTCAAAGTTATGAAAATAAAATAATATTTGTAAAATGCTTTTTAAACTTAAATCATTATATATATAATATATATGTTACATATATATATATATATATATATATATACGTTAGGTATTATAACTATTAGAATTATTAACATTTGCAAGAAAGGATTACCTAAAGAAAATATTTTGCAAAGTATAAAAATTTATACAATAAGAATTTTTTTTTAATTACTGGGGAATTGAAGATACCAAATCCTCCAGTTAAGGAAGCTGCCCCGGGGCAATACCACCTGGCTGTACTCCTGTGGACTTCATCATGCCAGGGATGATGTCCCCTTTTTCAGCTTCTCTGTATGTATAATCGTTCCCCAGTAGATTGGGAGCTTCTTGAGGAGAGGATCTGCCTTTTTCCAGTGCTAAGAATAGTGCCTGGCCAATAATAGGAACTTAATAAATGTTTATTGATTGACTGACTGAAGAAACAGTTATTGAGCACTGGGACTTGGACACCAGAAAATCTGAGTTCAAATCCACTCTCAGACACTTAGTAGCTGCACAAGCTTAGGCAAGACACTTATCCACTCCCTGCTTCAGTTTCCACATTTGTAAAATAAAGATAATAATTGCACCTACCTTCTAAGGTTGTTGTGAGGATCAAATTGATAGCAATTGTAAAATGCTTAGCCAAGTGCCTGGAACACACTAAGCATTTACTAAATGGTAGCTATTATTATTCTTATTCTTACTTAGATTCCACCCAGTACCTAGATTATTTTGTTGAGCAAAAGGCATTTGGCAGGCACGTTGATATCAGAATCCATTGGTACAGTTTGAAAGCACGTACAATTATGGTTGCAAAACTATCCCTACCCTTCCACCCAATGATCCCACTCCACTCTAAGGAATATAAATTTGGACAGACAAGAAATAATGCACAGCAAGGGAAACAGAATTGAATATCAGAATCCATAACAACAACTGCATAAAACCAGAAGTGACAAACTTTATCAGACAGAGATCCTGTGATCCCAAAATGAAGAAGCTGTGAATCTCACTTTGCTAACGGCTACACTTTTTTAAATAGTCATGAATTGTGTTGTTTGAGTGAATTTTGTTTCCCCTGATTTTGTCAAGATCATAATTGCAATAAAATTAATTTTGTTTCAAAATGTTTAACATTTATCCATTTTCATGTTGCCTTTACTTCCAAATTTATGGTTTTCCCTCAACCAGGAAAAAAAAAGTCTGATACTATTTATGATCTTGTGGCTTAGATCCTGATCTCCGACCCCTATCCTTTTCAGAGGGAACACAGTTTCAGCTGAAGTGTGTTTGTTCTAGGTCACACAGGACATGATGTTTTTTGTGCACGAGGTTTCTGTTTTGAAAGACAGAGTAGGGTAGTGCAAAGTAGAAAACCTGGAATCAAATGGCTTGGATTGATTTTCAGTCTCTTACACTAGCTATGTGACTTGGGGGCAAGTTATTTCATCTTTCCAATCCTTAGTTTACTCATTTGTAAAATGGGGTTAATGACATTGGCAATGCCTGCTAGACTATATCACTCTAAAGAAACTTTTGTAACTTTTAAAAACAATAGAAATGAGTTACTCTATCCTATTTATGGCAAAATGATTAAGTTGGCATTTTGTATCTAGCTTTTTGTTGATCTCTACTCCTTTTTTTGATTTAAAATCATAAATATCATAATATCATAAATAATATATCTAATGATAATATATAATAAATAAGTTTAGTATCATGTAATAATAAATAAATTTAGTAAGGATAATAAATGAATTTAGTAACTTGGTAATCAAATAAATTTAATTATATATTTTGCTATCACATCTCACTTGGAGGTATCCAAAAAATTCCTTTCTGGGATCAAAACTGGAAAACATCAGTTATGCTTTGAAACTCATTTTTACCAAGTGTTAGCTCTCTGACAATAAACATTTATTAAAGATTTACTATGAATCAGGTAATGTGTTAAGTACTAGAGATACAAAAAGGGACAAAATACAATCCTTCCCCTCAAGCATCTTACAGTCTAATGGAGGATACAATAAACAAGCAAATATGTACAAATGAGCTATGTAGAGGATAAATAGAAAATAAAAAAGGAAGGCACTGGAATTAAGAGGGGTTGGGAAAGTCTTCCTGTGGAAGAATAAATTTTAGTTGGGATTTAAAGAAAACAGGAACTCAGTAGGTAGAAATGGAGAGAGATCATTCCAAGCATGGGGGTTAGCCAAAGAAAGTCCCCCAAACCACAAAATGAAGTGTTTTGTTCATGGAATAATAAGAAGGTCATTGTCACTGAATCAAAGAGTATGGGGGTGGGGACGGAGAGGAGTGAAAGATGTAAGAAGACTGGACAGGTAGAAGAGGACTAAGTTAGAAAGGACTCTAGTGCTTCCCTCTTGGCTCCAGGATCATATGCAAAATTGTGTTTTGATGTTTAAAGCCCTTCATAATGGCCCCCTCTTCCAGTCTTCTTATTCCTTACTCTCTGATGAGTATTATTCAATCTAATGACATTGGCCTCCTGGCTGTTCCACAAGTTAGACACTTCATCCTTCTGCCCTCCTCCTGTCCTAGAACTCTCTTCTTCCTCTACTTTGATAAGTGAACTCCCTAGTTTCATTTAAGTTTCAACCAAAATCCTACCTCCTACAGGAAGTCTTCCCAGCCCTTTTAATCCCAGGGTCTTCCTTATATTATTTCCTATTTGTCATATGTGTGTGCATACATACAAATATGTGTGTATAATGTACATACATGTACACACATGTTTGCATGTTGTGTCTTAGATTGTAAAGTCCTTGAAGCAAGAAATGCCTTTTGCCTCTTTTTGTATCCCTAACACTTAGCACAGTGCCTGACACATCATAAGTGCTTAATAACTGTTTTCAATTATTTAACTGACTTTGAACACCAGAGGATTTTGCATTTGATTCTAGATAGGGAGCCAGTGGAGTTTATTCAGTGGGTAGGTATTGAATATTTGAGACAGAATGAGGCCTGCTCTTTAGGAAAACCATTTCAGGAGTTAGAGGATGGATTAGAGTTAGGAGATTCATGAAGCAGTCAGACTAATCAGTAGGTATTTTGGATTTCTAAGGCTCTTAATTCTTTGTTGGGTAACATAAGTGGAGGATCTGGATATGCATTATAACCTTCTTCAGTGAAATTTGTACCTCTTTCTAAATGGCAAATATAACCAGGGGCTCTAGATTGGTCATTGTGACTTTGGGCTGTGTCAAAGATGACTGGTGACTAAACTAGGAAGAACTGTTCATTCATTAGATAAAAAAATAAGAAGATAAAAGCACCATCCATTCTTCCCTTTCTCCTTCTTTCTCTCTCTCTCTCTCTCTCTCTCTCTCTCTCTCTCTCTCTCTCTCTGTCTCCTTCTCTCTCTCTCTTCTCTCTCTCTTTCTCTCTCTCTCCTCTTTCTCTCTCTCTCTCCTCTCTCTCTCTTCTCTCTCTCTCCTTCTCTCTCTCTCCTTCTCTCTCTCTTCTCTCTCTCTTCTCTCTCTCTTTCTCTCTCTCCTCTTTCTCTCTCTCTTTCTCTCTCTCTCCTCTTTCTCTCTCTCCTTCTCTCTCTCTCTTCTCTCTCTCCTTCTCTCTCTCTCTCTCTCTCTCTCTCTCTCTCTCTCTCTCTCTCTCTCTCTCTCTCTCTCTCTCTCTCTCTCTCTCTCCTCCCCCCTCTATAATATGCACAAAGATATATATATATATACATTTACACACGCACAACTATATATATATATATATATATATATATATATACACATATACATATATACTCACATCTCTCTCTCCACACACACACCTCTTTCTCTCTCTTTCCACACACACACACACACACACACACTTCTCTCTTTTCTCTCTGTCTGTCTAACTCCCCCTCTTCTCTCCTGCCCCTCTCTCTTCCTCTCTTTCTTTCTCTGTCTCCATCTCTTCCCCTTTCTTCTCTCTATTCCCCTCTTTCTCCATCTGTCCTTTTCTCCCTCTCTGTCTCTCTCCCTCCTTCCTTCCCTCTCTCTTAACTTCCATCACTCACACTTGTTTATCACTGCTTATTTCCCCTATTCTCCCTTTCTAAGCTATCCATAGCAGTATTTCCTGCTGTCTCAAACATTCAGCATGCAAAATATTGGGTTTACGGGTACAGAGTAGTTATTACAGGACTCCTGGAAGGTGAAGTTCTGGTACAAGGAAGTTCTGGCAGAATGAGCACACATAGGTGAAGCCCATGAAAGTTCAGCCCTGGGTCACAGGACTAGAGAGCAATACTAAGAATAGCCCAGTTCTGGGAGAGGAAGATTCAGAACTTGTATAAGTAGCTAATTGTGTGTTGTGTGTGATTATTATACAAAGAGCCATAGACAGAGTGGACAGATAGATGATACTTTCAGGAAAATGGTCTACATTGGAGTTGATTATAGATACCAGAGAGCTAAAATGGAATTACAGAACCTTGGAGTTGGAATCTCAGAAATCATCTAATCCAAATGCTGTGCAAATCATGAAATCATGAATTTTTTCCACAACATCCATGACAAGTAGTGATCTAGTCTCTACTTGAAGATTTTCAACAGTGGGAACATACTAGCCCATTAAGCAGCCCATCCCATTTTTGAGATGATTCCAATTGTTGGGAAATTTTTCCTTACATCGAGCCAAAAATCTGCCTCTCTTCACCTCCCACATTCAATCAGTTAAGTCTTTTAATTTTTCCACTCAATATATTGCTCATTTTTATCCCCTCTCCTCTACTTAACGATGTTTCCATCTGAGTTCAGATCTTCATTGCCTCTCTTTTTGCAAGAATAGTAAGTAGCCCTCTGTCTCCAGTCCTCCCCCTCTCTCAATCGCCCTTCACAAAGTTACCAAATCAGCCTTGCAGGTCTCCACAGGTCTAAGGTACCTAGGGGATGTAAAGGCTAGAATACTAGACCCATTACCTCTGACACTTATTGTGCAACCTCAGGCAATAGTCACTTAACCTCTCCTAAACTCAATTTCCTCATCTGTAAAATGGAGATATTAATAGCACCTGTATCACAGGGTTGTTGTGAGAATTAAATGAAATAATATTGATAAAATATTTTGTAAATCTTAGGTGTTGTGCTATATATTATAATTATATCATTTTCCTGCTTAAAGCCTTCATTGGCTTTCTTTTTTTTTTTTTTTTTTTTTTTTTTTAGGCTGGGGTTAAGTGACTTGCCCAGGGTCACACAGCTAGGAACTGTTAAGTGTCTGAGACCAGATTTGAACTCGGGTCCTCCTGAATTCAAGGCTGGTGCCCTATCCACTGCGCCACCTAGCTGCCACCTAGCTGCCCCCTCATTGGCTTTCTAATTCCAGTATGATTAAAAGCTAAATCCCCAACCTGGAATTTAAGGACTTCCATTCTTTTTAGCCTCATTTCATGCTTCTCCCCTTTGCATATTTTCATATTTCAGACCAAATTGATTCTCAGTTGTTCTCTGAGCTCATTTTTGCTCTCTTGGGAATATGCTTATTTAGGCATGCCATGCTTTTTGCTTGGAATACATTCTTTCCTACATCTCCTCCTGTTAAAATTCTTCTCTTCACTTAATAATGTCCATGATAACAAGTTCATTCATCCTTTTTTTTTTTTTAAAAAAATGATCTCTCCCATCATATTTTCATACAATCTTTTGTTCTTATTTCACTTTGCCCCTATCATATTTTGCTTTGAATACTTAATTTGCATGCATGAGGTATAGCTGCTATTAGAGTGCAGCTCTGTGAAAGCAGGGATTGTAGCATTATTCATCTTTGTAGTCTCAGCTCCCAGTGCTGTGTGTTGTACTTAGTAGAATCTTAGTACCTATTTATTTGAATTGGTCCTAGTTCTGTTCTTTTAGTCTAAGCAAAAACAAATCTAATCTCCTTCCACATGAAATGAGATAAGAAGAACTAAAACAAAATGAGAAGAGAAAAACTTAGTTTGGCTGTATAAATGAAATCCTAATTATAGTCATTTATGTGAATTGCTTAGCATTTATATCTAATTACCAAGCAGCACAACAATTATTCTATGGCTAAATATGTCAAATTAACTTTGTTGTAAAGTTTATTTGAATATGAGAGTAAGTCGTAAATATATATGCTTCGACCTCATAATTTGCTGCTCACCTCATGTAGTCTACATTTTATTTTTGTAGTATGGTCATCTATAGCTTAGGAAAATGAGAGAGAACATTGCTGGAGGCACGTTTTGTAAAATTCAGTCATGCTGATTGATCACCATATCCAGCCAAGAAAGAGGCCGAAAGCCCCCCTATTTCCGCCCACCTCTCTAAAATAAGCCCCCCAAATGAAGTTCCTATGTCTCTTTCAATGCCGACAATCCATGTCAATGGTTGGGAGTACTGATGTTCTTTCAAAGCATTGGAAGCTGCCAAAGCTGTTACAGCCTGGATCCTATTTCCCCCTAGGGAGAAAAGATCACTGTCATATGTGCTTAAGCACCTGACAGTTTTCTCATTTTCTGATAGGAAATGTGTTTCCCTTCTCTTCAACAAAGAGGAGGAACTGGCTGACAGCTCCCATCTGCACCAAAAGATAGGGGAGCGTTTCCAATAGAGTGATGTCAAACTTTGCCATGGGGGAAAGGGGATGAATCCATCCTCCTATACACAAAAGGCAGAAACCCTGAGGTGGGAAGAACTCTCCAAAGCAAGCTGAAAGCAACCTCCAGACCATTTCCCCCCTTTCTTTCTCCCTGTATACCTCAGCTGCCTCTTACTTTATTCAAGGAAGAGGGAATGAAGAAGAGAGAAGTAAGAAGGATGCCAGTTCCTGGACCAGGACCAATTTACCTTTGGGGTATTGGTCCAACAGGAAACTAGAGTGGATTCTTTCTCTCCAAATATTTGGCTTTGCCCAAGGCCTCTTTGCCTATGTCCCTTTGGACTCTCCAGGAGCTCCCAGCCCTAGTCAGGTTCAATCTTCATATTCTCTTTTTAATGTGGTTATACTTTAAGGGCAGAAGAACAAAGTCCCTTTCTTGGTTTATGGGTCAAGATGGAGGTGGGGAGGCTCAGAAAGAGACTTGTTGGTATTGGAAGAAGTCTGAGTAGGTTGGGTCTGATCTTTGTCTGATTATTTTTTTCACTCAGGACCTGATGTCAGGGGCCAGAGTGGATGTGTGGTAGCCTCTTCTTGACTTGGCTGCACAATACAATCTCTCCTCAAATTTATCGTTTTTGCCAAATCTGGCATTGAACAATTTTGCTCAATTCAAACATCTATGACATTGCTACCTTATGCCAGGCACTGTGACTAGATGCAATTGGCAGTCTGGGCTTATTAGGTGGGAAAAACAAAAGTAATTTTAGGTGTTTTACTCATGGGATCTGAAGATATAAGGTGGGTAGATAACACAGGAGGCAGCTTAACCTGGGGCATGGGAAGATGGATGTTTAGCTAGGGAGAGAAGCAAGAATCTAGAAACTACTGATTCCTGAGCAGCTTTCTTAGGCATTCTCATCTGTTATCCTTCATGAAACATTATTCTTTTTTATTGTTAAATTTTATATATTGTATTAGGATCCTAATTTAATTCTAAATGCTCCAATTTTTGATTGGTATTAGAACACTTTAAACAAGTCCAGTAGAGAATCTGTGTTCATGTTAAATCAAAGGTTTTTTCACTATGTAAATCAAATATTCTAATGTTTAATTATAGTTCTTAATATTTCCATACTGTTTTACTTTACTTTTGTGTAAATTCAGAATAATGAGTGAAACATTATTCAGATTTGGTTTGTTTTCTGTTTGTTGTTATTGTTGTTGTTATTTTGGATACAGCAAGGTTGAGCTACCTCCATAAGGCAGAGTGGAAAGCCTTTGGATGGTAGGTTCAGGAGCTCTGGCCCCTTCCCTATCCAGAGAAGCACAATTATAATTATACCACATTGTTGGCTCTGTGCCCTTGGGACAGTGATATTAAATAGAACTGGAACCTTGCTAAAAGCATATTGACTTAGAAAACCATAAATTAACATTATCTAGGTTGTATTATATTTTTATTTATTTTGTTTAAATATTTCCCAATTATAATTTAAACTGGATCTGGCTTTATTTGGAAGTTTTGCTCCAGTCCAGCCAGTTTGACAATTCTGCCTTAGATCTTTGAAGGATTTAATTCATTCCTTTCTTAATTCATAATTAATCACTTACAGTCATTCAGTTCATTCAACAATTTTGTACTATTGATTTCTTAACAGAATGTAAATTCCTTGAATGAAGGGACTACATAGTAATAAAGTACAGGACCTACAGGATTCCATGTCCCGAACCCTATCCCCGTTGGGGTAAACCCAAAAAAGAGTGTGCAGAGTTCCCTCCCTCTCTCCTTCAACAGTGGAAGAATTAGAAGTCAAGAAGACCTGAGTTTGAATCCTGCCTCAAATACTTACTAGTTGTGTGGCTTGGGGAATTCAGGCTCTTTCAATCTCGCTTATTTCACATGTAAAATATTGTTGTTCAGCTGTTTCCAGCTCTTTGTGATTCCACTTGGAGTTTCCTGGGCAAAGATATCAGAGTGGTTTGGCATTTCTTTTCTCCAGCTCATTTTTCAGATGAGGAACCTGAGGAAATAGGGTTAAGTGACTTGTTTGGGGTGATACAGCTAGTAAGCATCTGAGGCTGGATTTGAACTCAGGAAGATGAGCCTTCTTGACTCCAGTTCCCAGTGCTCTGTGCCCTATGGCAGCCACCTAGCAGCCCCATGTATTGTTGTTATTTGTCCATCATTCTTGAAGAGGACCATGATATCAGGGAGATATTGCCATAACATACAAGGGAACTGGATTAGAATGAGGGAAAACTGGACAAGGTCACCTGCCTCACCTTCCCCTCCAGAGCCATCTGGGTCCAGTGGCCAGATACAGGATTATTGGAGATGGCCCTGGATGCAGGGGGAGATCTTGGCCTTTTTAAGCTAAGTCTTCCACAGGTCTCAGTTTGACTAAGGCTGTACCCAGTCAGTGATTAAGGCTAGGTAGCAATTGAGGCAAAGAATGCCCTCTTTCACCTAGTATCCCCCCCAAAAAAAAGTCTAAATAATTAAATAAATCTGGGAGTGGAAGATCCTCAGGGTTTCTGTCCAAACAAACAGTGCCTGCTTCACAGGGTTGTTGTGATAATCAACTGAGATAACATGTAAAGTGCTTTGCAAACTTCACAGTGTTATATAAATACTAGCTATTATTATTTTTGTCTTTAAATCTCCCCAGAACTTAGCCTGGCATATATCAGGCACTTAATGAATTGTTAAATTGATGTTCTACCTAATATCCATTGATTCTGTGAATATACGTAGATAAAGTGGTATTATGGAGGTCCATTTCAGATCATTGCTGACCATCTCAAGAGACCGGCCAAAGATACCCTACCCAAACCTCATTATGATGAAAGACAGCATTATGAAAGAAATATATTGTATAAGTATTATAAAATAGCCCAGGTCAGGGTGTACTTCTGGGTCAAATACCTGTGAAGGGAGGGTGATCAAGAGTAACCTCTTGATGTACTTCACTGGGAGGCTCTCATGGAACTTTTGCTCCATGGTTATCGCCTCATACATGTTCTGTCTCAATGCTGCAGGATTTTTATCTTGGAATTGTGCTAGCTCCTCTCTCTTGGGCTTCCCTTAGTACAAGGTGTGATGGGGTGTAGGAGAAATGGAATTCTTCTCCATTCATGGAAAAGTAGCAATGATGGCTATGTGTGCTTGACTAGATCTGAAGTTGAACCTTAGTCCCTGGATGCCTGAATATTTTGCATTTTTGTCCCTGGGCTTTGGACATTTCTTAGTGCTAGCTGCCCAGTGGGAAGTACTTCTGGCTATTACACCCTGCTTGGAGAAGGTCCATTAACAGAATCATCCCAAATTTGAAGACCAGGAGATCTGGACCTTGTAAGTTGCTCATATAGGACAGTATCCAAGAAAAAGACGAAATATCTTTTCCAACAGCCTTTTAAAAGTTATAATTCACTCCAGGGATAGTATAAGAGGATGAATCTTTGTTGTATTCTTTAGTCATCATCATTATTTATTTATTTTTTTATTTTTGCCAATGTATGCTTATTTCTTTTTGGTGGTGAAAGGAATAAATAGCTGTCCTTTACTTAGATATTGACTGTGTACATCAAATGCTTTTTCTATAAGGGAAAACCCTAACCATGAGCTATATTGAATTTTTGTTTAAAATATTTTTAATCAGAATATCGGATCTGAGACATGATGAGCCAGAGAGAGTGAGAAAAACTTTACTCCTTTCCTTAGGGATCAGACCAATCTCTGAATGAATGACTATAGGATTCATGTGAGTTTAGAATCTAGACCCCATGTAGAAGAACCCCCTCACTTCCAGAGTGCAGGTGAAAGGATAATAAAATTTTATCGCTCCCCACTCTAATTGAAAAAGGACAAACTTTAACTCTTCTACGCAGGTCTCCTACCCAGTGTCATTCTGTTTCCTCAAGGTCAGTCTAATCCAATGTAAAAGCTTCAATTTGGCTTAGTTGAAAGGGCATACATCTCTCTCCCTACCACTACTAGTTCATTTATTCAACATGTATTAAGTTCTTACTGTGTACAGAGTTTTATCTCCTGTATACAAGGCTAAGTAGTTCAGCGGATAGAATGCTAGGCCTGGAGTGAGGAAGTATAGAGTTTAGATCTGGCCTCAGACACTTACTAGCTGTGTGAACCTGGCTAAATTATTTAATCCTTTTTACCTCAGTTTCCTGAATAGTAAAATCAATTCTTATTTTACCACATATCTACCAGAATCATGGTGAGGATCAAATTGCAAAGCATTTAACAAAATGCTGACAAATAGTAGGCATTATAAAAATATTAGTTATATCCCAAGGCAACTCCAATAAACTTTGGATGGAAAATGTCATTTGCATCCAGGAGACTGAATGTAAATCAACACATGCTATGTTCACTTTTTTTTTTTCCTTTTTCTTCTTTTTTTTTCTCTCTCATGGTTTTTCCCTTCTGTTCTGATTTTTTTCTCCCAACATGATTCATAAGGAAAAATGTAAAAAAGAAAAATTGAATATACACATATGACCCAAAAAATGTTCTTTTTTTCCATGTAATTGGGGAAAATAAAAATGAAAAAATATTAGTTATAATTATTCTTACATAGTCTGAAATTCTACACACACACACACACACACACACACCTCCTAGATCTAGGGAAGTTTTTGATGCAAAATACCTCTGAAGAAGTCATGTTTCCCTAAAGCTTCAGAAGATAAAAATGAGCCAATGAGTGTTGTTGCATAAGAATTTTTATTTTGTTTTGTTTTCTAGATGTAATGGATGGAGTTTCACCCTTCTGACTCCTGGGTCAGAGTGCTCTTTCCAAATGAAATAGAGCCCTCCCTGAATGTTATTTTCATTTGTTAGGAAAGTTAATTACAGCCAGGATCCCATTTAAAAGATTTTTAAAGCTGTAAATCAGAAAATGATAGGATCACTATTTAGTTTCCTATAAATCAAACAAGGCTGGCCTTGCTAAACTCCTCAATGGGTATTAAGAAGTGAAAGACTGAGGTATCCTGCTCCCTCCCACCAGCATGGGTGCAAATGCATCCACGGGTCTGTGAGGTATATGTATGCAGGCCCTCCTTCACTGATGGGGGTTCTTTCCTCCCAGCAAACAGGTCGTGCTAGTTTGCCATTTAAAGGTTGGGGGCCACTATTCCCATGGACTGGTTAACTAGTAACTGACCTTTGTTGTTCATGGAGAAGTGCCCATGAGCATGACTGTGACACGAGTCCATCTTGGGCTCCCATGGATATGTCTACCAAAGCTTTCTATTGGTTTTCTGTGTTTTATTCCATTCCGCCCCCCATCTGCAAATTTCTCCCTATAAAACCCTTCCCAACCACATGAATTACAAAACCAATAGTCATGATGAGAGCTTGCTTTTGTCTGTGTCTTCCATTGGAGTATTTCAAAGCTTAACTATTTAACTGATGGAACATCAGGGCACAGAGGAATGAGACCGTCATGAATCACTGACTCAGTCTTCTCAGTCCGTTTTTGGGTCCTTCTTAAAATAACACTAAGTTAAGGAAGAAGCGAGAGCAAAGCAGATGAGTAGTAAGCTAGACTCAGAATCAGAAATGCCTTAGTTCAATTCGGGTCTCAGTTCCTAGCTACACGACCATTAATCTCTCTGCCTCAGTTTCCTCATAGGTAATAACAAACTACTTCATATTATTGCTATGAGATTTAAACAAGATAATGTAAATAAAGAATTTTGTCTGAACATTTCCATCATTATTTGTATTGTATTATTATCTGAACACATTGTAGAGAGTTGGGGTTGTTTCTATTCTCATGTCCAAGTCTCTGGAATTCATTTCTAATTTATAAGGATTTAGAGCCTGAAGTCAAGGATTTAAATCCATACTCTGGTAGCTGCTATTTGTGTGACTTTGGTCATCATTTATCTTTGATGAGATTCCTTTTCCTCGTGTATATAGAATAAGGGGAGTGGGACTGGATGATCCCTGAAAGTCCCTTGCAAATCCAAATCTATGGTCCTCGGATATTTTGGGATCTTTAGATTTGTTAGACTCTGTGTCTGAGTTAGAGTGGGAGGAGGGGGAAGAAGAGGAAGGAGGAAATGTAGGAAAGAAGTTCCATTGAAATTTTCCTAGGTTTATATTTAGTAGAACCCCAGAGTCTCTGGAGAATTCAAAAGACTTATTCAATGGGCAGTAGAGAGGCATATGGTAGGTATGAGCAAGCTAACATAAAGAATTGTAAAGAAAATCCAGAGTAAAGGGTGTCACTAAAATACAAAAATTATACAGGAAATCTCAAACATTTTAGTGCAGTTCTAAGCTTTAACAGCTTGTTGTTGTTTAATTATTTCTAATTCTTCATGACTTTTGGGGTTTTCTTGGCAAATTTACTGAAATGTTTGCCATTTTCCTCTCCAGCCCATTTTACAGATGAGGACTGGGGCAAATAGGGTTAAAGTCAGTTGCTCAGGATCACATGGCTAGTAAGTGTTTGAGGTCAGATTTGAACTCAGGTCTTTCTGATCTCTATGCACTGATCTACCTAGTTACCTTTTAATAGATTAGACTTTTGGGACTCCCTTTTTAGTAGAAGATAACAAGATGGGCTAATTACATGGTGGAAGGGAAGACAAGACAAACCATGTACTCCATTGGCATCCTCAAAATGTCAGGAGAGGCAAGAAAATCCCCTAGCATGGTGGGCAGACCACTCCCCCAGTCTTGGGAGTATCCAATGGAAACATATGGGTAGACTGATATGGATCAGTTGTGATCTGTAAAGATGGAGAGAATATTGACTTTGACAAAATCATAAATCTATCTGAGTATATTTTTCATGTGGCAAGGCATAAAACTGTCCTGGAGTTGGGAAAACATGAGTTCAAATCTCACTTTGGATACTTATTAACAGTATGGCCCAGATTATACCCCTAGTCACTCCTGAGGACTTTACCTCCTAAGTCATAGATAGTTGCAATTTCTGTCAGTGCAATGGTTTCCACCCTGGGAGTTCCTCAATGCATTTATCTACATTGTCTCATCTAATGGGCAGGCCAAAAAAAAGTCAGTGATTTCTTCAGGTTTAGGCCTTAGAAAATGGGAAACTTTGAAGCCTTCACCGTGTATCCTTTACAAAGGATGGTCTTTTAGACTTCCTTTCTCCCAGTCTCCAACACAGGGTTAAACTTTACTTATTCTATGCAAAGGCAAATCGATGATGGAAAGGGTGCCACAGAAATGGGTCCAGACCAGTCATCAGAAAACCCATACGGGGCTGAGCAGGCCATTTTCTCTGCCTATCACTCAATTTCCCCGTTTGTAAAGTATGGATGTTGGATTACATGATCACTAAGATCTTTTCCAGTTTCCACAATTCTGTGAAATGTCTCCAGAGAAAGAGGCTGTCCCTGTTCCCCTAGAACTTCACTCTGGTGTCTGTCTGACAAGCCTCTGAAGCTGGGAGCTTCTCAATATTTCATTCCCTTCCTTTCTGCCTGGGGCTGCACAGTCAGTGGAAAGGCTGAGGGCTTGAGGATTTTCCCGTGAATGAGCTATGGAACTGTTACACCGAGTAGCTTTGGAGTGTTTTCCACTTGACACTATTCTGAGCCTAAAGACTCCTCACATTGGAATCTGCAAATGTCAGCCAGGAGGGCCGTCATCTCTTAGATCATCTTCAGGAGCAACTTACTTAACAGACACTTAAGGCAAAGGGTCACTGAAAAAGGAATGGAATATTCCTTGGAATAATTTTATTGTTTTGGTTTTTGGCAGGGACTGGGTAGATGATCCCTGCTTGGTTACTTTTCATGAAAAACTTTTTGGAACAAATAACACCTATAATGAGCAAACTGGTCAAAGAATGAAACTCTTCAGTTCTAAATATTTGAGAAGCTCCCAAGCTCCCCTCCCCTCCTGGGGCTGGGCCAGACAAGAATTTCTAGAGGAAAAAGGAAACAGCAGTTTCAAAAAACAGATCAAAGCTACTATGCTTGCTTCCAGATCCTCAGGATTATACTAGACCTAACTTGGAATTAAAAGCATAGGATTTTTGAGCACTGAGGAGCTTACAAATTATCTAAACCTTTACAGAAAAAGAAATTGAACCTCAACAAAGTTACTTGTTCACGGCCATATACAGGAGGTAGGTACAAAGTTCTGAGGTCTCCCATCCACCTCTATTTCCTGATTACCAGCAATCTATTTGGATCCAAAAAATAATAAAGTTTTAGAGATAACCAGAATAGGAAACCTTCCTAGGGCCCCATTATTTGAAAGAGTTTATAAGATCATAGATCAAGAAGAAGAGTTCTTAATCTGGGGGTTCCTGGATAGATTTCAGGGGGTCCATTAACTTGAATGGAAAAAAATTGCACTTATTTTTCAATAGAATTGGTTCCCTGTGTTAATCTATATATTTTATTTTATAAATTAAAAACAAAACAAAACAACAACAACAACAAAAAAAAAAAACCAGAAGGGTTCCATGGACACATTGCCCAAGGAATATATAATACAAAAAGGCTTAAGAACTCATGATCTAGAAGAACCATATAATTAAAGCTGAAAGGGACCTGTAGTCCAACAGCCTTACTTTGCAGATGAGGAATTGAGGTCCAAAGAGGTTAAGCGATTTGTCCAATGTCACACAGGAAATAAGTAGTAGAGCATGTTTTGAATCCAGCTCTTCCAGATCCGAATTCAACATTCTTTACACTATATTACTCAGTATACCTAGACCTTGTCTTCTGCTCTAGCCTTCTCATTTTACACCAGAGAGACTTCAATGAAAATCAACTTATTAAGCATATAGTGTATACCAGGTGGCTTTTGGAGGCTTCAACGTGCTGGGCCTGGAGTGAAGAAGATCTGAATTCAAAACAGGGTATCAGACTCTTACTAGTGGTGTGACCCTGGACAATTCAGTTAACCTTATTTACCTCGGTTTCCTTATCTGCAAAATGAGCTGGAGAAGGAAATGGCAAACCATTCTATGTCTTTGCCAAGAAAACCCCAAATGGGCTCACAAAGAGTTGGACATTCCTAAAATGACCAAATAACAAAATGCTAGACAATGAGCTAAATGCTAAGGGTACAAAACCAAAAATGTTTTCTGAAAAGATCCCTTTCATTTTCTCATTCTGCTTTATATGGATAAGCAAAATACAAAAGTCACTTGGAGGGGAGAGAAGGCAAATGATGTTTATGGTAGTACCTACTAATTGGCAGGCTTGGACTATGTGGGTTTTTTTTTTTTTTGGGTTTTTTTTTTTTGTTTTTTTTTTACAAATATTATCTTATTTGATTCTCACAACACCTTAGCAGGTAGGTACTGTTATTATCCCCATTTTGCAATTGAGGATACTGAAGTTAAGTGACCTACCCAGGCTCACACAGCTGGTAAATATCTGAGATCAGATTTGAACTCAAGCTTCCTGACTCTGGGCCCAGTGCCCTCTCTGCTTGCACTACCAGCTGCCTATGGAATAAAAAAGAGTATGAATAACTGGAGTAGAGGTAAGGATATCATAAAACACATAATAATAGAGAGAAAGAGTCTTTTAAGTTTTTCAATTTTATTTTATTTAAATTATAATTATTATATATAAATATACATGTTTATATAGATATAAATAAATATAAAATTATTTAAATTATAAATTTAAATTAAAAAGTTACTGACTTAACGTTCCCTAGGGACTGAGGACAGATGTGAGAGGGTTCTCACAGGTATTCCCAACCTTTGACCCAGTTCTTCCCTCTCTGGAGAAGAGCATTACTAGGTCAAGGTGTGGCTTGGCTGCCTTTCTAGCCAGGTTGTAGTATTCACCCTCCATTACCTCCAGGCTTCTTTGATGGGGTCAAGTGGTTTAGTTTGAGAAGGCTGAGGTTGGTGGAGGGCCTCCCTGAGGAATGAGACCTTTGATATCTTCCTGGAAAAGGGGGCTTTCATGTGATTGGGAAAGATTCTTTCTAGCCCTGCTCCTCCCATATCAAGGGTTTCTCTCTCCTCAAGGACAAATCTAGGCCATATCTATACCAAATCTCCAGTTATAAGACTTCTGCTGCCTTGTAACAAAGGTCTCTGGACTGGGACCCTCTCAAAATTGATTTGACCCAAATAATAGAGTATAAACAATATACTGACTTGGGGAACAATCAGCATATCATAACCAATCAGTCAAAAATTACTAAGCACTTAGTAGGTGTCAGGCATTGAATTAGGTACTTGGGCATTATAAGTACAGAAAATGAGACGATTCCTGATCATTCCTGATGCTATTTTAGATCTGCCCACAGCCAAGAATCAACCATAGTTTTGCTAGGGGCAACTCTCCCATCAAAACATTTACCCCTCTCTAAAGTTGTCCCCTTCCCCTAAGGAAAACCCCAACAAACTTTATTTTATAGAAATATTTATGAGTCCACAAAGGTACCGAAGTCACACTGTCCTATCTTCTTGTCTCTGCTAACAAAAGTAAACACACTTATTTCTGGGTAGCAAATTCCTTTTTCAAAAGATATTGTGGGGAGGGGAGAGACCTCTGACAAGGAAAGTAGAAGTGATAAGCTATCACTTGTAAATGTGGACCTTAAGTGGTTTAAAAGTGAGGAAGACAATGCTGGAATTTTCCAGGCAAGACAATAGCCACCTTTAACAGATTATTGCGCACTCAAGCCTTGATATTTTGTGGATTCTTCCCAGATAGGTTGAGAAAGTCCACTGGGTGAGCTCGTGTCCAAAGGGTTGGGGTCTAGAGACAGCCAATGGGCTCAAGATTATCCTTTGACGGGCTGTGACCATGTTAGTATTGTAGATTGAAATCTGT
Source organism: Sminthopsis crassicaudata (assembly GCF_048593235.1). Classification (NCBI taxonomy): domain Eukaryota; kingdom Metazoa; phylum Chordata; class Mammalia; order Dasyuromorphia; family Dasyuridae; genus Sminthopsis; species Sminthopsis crassicaudata. The sequence goes on from NC_133620.1 coordinate 355,759,010, forward strand.
ACCTACCTGCCCATTCTGTTTGGAATCTTATCCATGTTCCCCCTTAAAGCCATTATCGGGTAGTCCATTCAATGTGCTGAGCACCTTCCCTTAAATCTCTTGAGATTGGGTGGATCCCAGGGAAATATAAGGATAGGAACTGGACTTATGATTTCATTGGCATTAGGAACTCCCAAATGAGGAAAGCTCATCTATCATTGAAGGAAGGCATTTTGTGTGAAATTTACAGTCTTAGCAAGATGCCTGAAAAATGTGGAAACTGGTTCTGCTTGACTATATGATGTAAACATGAACCAGAAGTAGGATCAATTTATGCTATTACATCAGCATTATAAAAATGAAAATTTTGAAGCTTTCTATATACACTGATTAAAAAATGAAAGGAACAGACCTAAAAGAATAATTTCTACAAAAACAGCATTACAAAAACAGTTTTGAAAGCAGTTCCTACTATGAATTGCTAGTAATAACTATTACATAGTTTTTACTATGCTCAACACAATGAACATTCACAATTCTAGAGGATCAAATTGATTGTTTACATAGATATGGCATTTAGAATGCACAATGAGATATATATAGGTATATAGATATATCTTTGTAAGCAACCATTATAAGGGGATTTGTTTTGCTTCTCTATGCACATTTATTAGAAGAAATAATATTTTCTTTTTTTTCTTCTTTTCAAAGAGATGAGGGGTGAGAGAGGGAGAGAGAAAATAGATTTCTGCTCATTTTCTTTTTTGTGGAAGGGCTAAAGATGTGGAATGTAGCATACACTTTTAAATGAGGTCATTCATCTAAAGAATGAAACAAGAAATGCTGACAAAATAGTAGTAAACTCTAAATGTTTATACTATAAAAGTGTGTGTGTATATACATATATATAGATATGTATATACATACACACACACAAACCTACATATCTTTATACATACACATACGTTAAGGGAATTCAGAAAAGGCTTTTTTTTTTTTTTTTTTTTTTTTTTTTTTTCCCCCAGAAACTGGAATTTTAGCTGAAACTTGAAGGAAACTAAGAGAATTCCAGGTATGAGAGCTAGCCAATGAACATGCCTGAAGCTGAATTTTGGAAAGTCTTGTGAAGGAACAGCATGGATGCCAGTGTCTCCAGATCACAGAATTCATGGGGAGGAAGGGCAGAAAGAGCCCAGGTTATGAGACCACCTCTGCACTTTAATGGAAATAGCCAGGGTCCTTTGCACAAGCTAAGTTGAGCAGTGGAATCAAGACAATTCATCTTCCTGAATTCTAATCTGGCCTTAGCCATTAACTAGCTGTGTGACTCTGGCCAAGTCTCTTGACAGTGTTCATCTCAGTTTTCTCATCTATAAGTCTTGAAGAAGGAAAATGGCAAATCATCCAGTACCTTTGTCAAGCAAACTTTTATGAAGAGTTGTTCATCACGGAAAAAGATTCAGCAGCATCATCATTTGTGCAAGAAACCCCCAATTTGGAAATTAAAATCATGGCAACGAATGAAGCCTTGAAAGAAAATATGGAAGCATAACTGGAATTATTTCCATTTTAGAACTCTTCATGATTCACCTTTTCTAATGTTTGGTTCAATTTCAAGTTGCATTGACCTTTGGTCTTTTATTTTTTTTTTTTGAGATGGGCCTCCCTATCTTTCCCAGGCTGAAAGTACTGCAGCTTCCAATCAGCCAGATGCCGGTACTGATCAATATGGAAGTTTTATCATTTACCAAAAGACATATTTGTAAAATGCTTAAGACAGTGCTTTAGGTACCTAACAAAGGCCTATTCCCCACCCTACTCCTTATCTTTAACCTGTTTTTTTTTTAATTCCAACCTGGACCTGGGCCCTTATTTAGGCAGCTCATTGACTTTCATTCATGTTGAGCTTTGTCCCACTGCAGTTGAGAACTCCCCGACTCAAGGGATCAACCAGCCTCAGCCTTCCCCACTACAGAAACTACAAGTGTGTTCCTTGACCTTTAGTCTTTTTTTTTTTTCCGAAAGGCAATAAGGGTTAAGTGACAATCTTTAGAGTTAAATAATTAATTTCTAACCCATTTACAAAGTGAGAGTAGTATGTCTCATCTCAATTGTTGTAACTAGAAATGTACTTATGAAGTATTCATAAAGATGAATTATGAAGTATTCATTTATTATGATTGGTGCTTAATAAGAATATATTAATACTTATGTTATAGAATTTAATAAGAATATAAGGGAAGGAAGATGCCAGTGTAGGTTCTGATTCTGGGATACAGGCCCTAGGACTGATTCACAGCCACGGTGGTTAAAGGAAGCCCAACCCCTAGTTTAAAACACAAGAACAACATGAGAACATGTGGAAGCAGCTTGAACAAGAACCTTGCATTTCATTTGCAAAGTTGGGATTTCTGGTGATAAAAATTTATATTTTTCCCTGTAAAATCTTGTCTAGATTGTAAATTTCCAGGTAGCTCATTTCTTTCCACTAGATTTTGTATGGTGCCTTATATATATATACATATATACATATATATATGTGTTATAGTTGAATTCTCAGCCTTAAATCTGAACCTTCTATCTTGAACTTCAACTTAGCTCCTATGACCCAGAGGCAGGACTTAAAGACTAAGTACTCCTTGGCTTTTTCCTCACAATCCTGAAGTTTATGGACCTGAATCAAAGAGTGTCGTAGAAGACCTTAGAAATTACTTAATAAAATCAATATGGCTTGTTAGCGTTGATGTCTCTGTAGACTTGGATGTGATCTTTTCCACTTTAAAAGCCAAACAGAAAATTTTATATTCGATGGTGAAGATAACAGGGATTTTACTGGGGTGGGCCGACACGGTCAGATCTGTGCTTTAGGAGTTGATAATAGCTTTCAGCCTGGGCCTAAGGGTGAAAATAAGATGACCCAGCAAGAAGATAAGTGATTCAGAAGGTTAAAGCTAGAGAAAAGATTAGAAAAAGTGACAGACAGTCTAGAAGTGACTCATGAATGATTTGAACCAGGAACGTGGCCTTTGGAGAGAGACCTCTCCTTCTTCAGTGATGGCAGCGGAGGTTTATGCCCAGCCCCTACCCCAACAAGCATGAAACGGTGGGAAGAGATCCACCACCACTAAAGAGATATACAATTTGGAATAAATCTGGCTTTTAGGTAAATTAAAGAAATTGTACTAGACCAGGATTTCTTGAACTTTTTCCACTCATAAGCTCTTTTTGCTTGGGAAATTTTTACATGACCCTGGGTATATAGGTATGTAAAATCAAACATTTACTGATAATAAATATGAATTTTTTGGCCTCCATGTTCTGATATATGACTCCCTATGAGCTCACGATCTACAGTTTAAGAAGGTTTGTACTAGATGATCTCTAAGATATATTTTTTACTACCTGTGGCACAGAGGGAAAATAGGAGTCACAGGAGCTGGGTTCAAATTCCAGTTCTGCTATTTTCTACCTGGATCTTGGACAAGGTATAACCTCCCTGGGTCTTAGTTTTCTTATCTGTAAAATGAAGAGCTTATTAGATAATCTCTCCACTAGTTCTAAATGTCTAGACCTATGAACCAAGCACTATAGGAGCTTTCCATTTGGAGAATCCCTACGTGTGTGTAACTTGGCCCATCTGACTTTGCCTTCAGATCTTCTTGACTCCTTGTTCTACCTAGTAGGCCACCTGGTTGTGCCAGCAATGCCCCATTTTGTAACAGACGGAGGGAACAAGAAAGGAGAGAGGGGATTTTCTTCCCCGTTCTCAGTACCCGAGGTATATTCTGGTGGTTACGGGTGACCTGAAACAACGGGACTGGTCACCCTTGAGTCTCATGAGGGCGGCTGTTGGGCTCTGGAGCAGCCTCAGCCCTGGGGCCGGGCGGCACTTCTGGGCCCCATCTCCATCCTCCCGACACTGCCATTCCCGCGGGTCTGACCAGAGGCGCTGCCTGGGCTGCCAAGGCTTCCCTCTCCATTTCCACACCAGTCACACTCACTGATGATGGATGGCCCTCTCCAGGAGAGGATTCGGGGCCTCAGGCTGTGGCCGCTCTAACCTGAATTTCTGCACCAAACAACGTCAGATGTGGGGTCAGGGAGCCCAGGTTCAAATTCCAGCTTTGCTGATTACAGGCCATGTGACCTTGAATAAATCTCAGGTTTTGTTTTTTTCTGTAAAAGGGGAGGGATGGGCTGGTGGCCGACACTCCTTCCAGCCTGAAAGCTTATTTATACCCTCCAAAAGGGCAACTCCCTGACATTCCCATCCCAGTGTCTTCTGTATGCCCCATCCCACACTTACTTGGTCCCAGTTTTAGGGCAGGTGGGATGATGGGGAAAGCACTGATCTAGAGAACAAAGACCTGGAGTCAAATCTTGGCTCTGACTCTAGGTGTGTGTGGATTGGATTGTAATACGAATTCTCTT